>NW_022436965.1:23035318-23045356 GCF_009761245.1 Sapajus apella | reverse complement strand
CAGGAGGCGGAGGTTGCGGTGAGCCGAGATCGCGCCATTGCACTCCAGCCTGGGTAACAAGAGCGAAACTCCGCCTCAAAAAAAACAACAACAAAAACAAAAACAAAAAAAAGTCAAATCATGGGGATAGCTAGAGTTCATTTAAACTAGCGATTTTTAAAAACTTTGTTAAGGGGAATGGTTGTTATCAGAACTACCTGGGGCATTTATAAAACTTTTTACTACGGAAGAATTGAAACACATATAGAATAAATGAGTGATGTCACTGAAAAAGACTAAATAGGGAACTCCAAAAATCCGTTTCCATTAAAGCAGTGATTTAACTGGCAAAAACTGTCAGAATCAAATTTCTCAGAACTCTGGAATCCAATAAAAGTTACAACAAGTAGGCAAATCTAGTTGAATGAATGAGGAAAGAAGCTGCTGAATTTTGGTAAGAGAGTACTGGGTTGTTTTAACTTACCCACCAAGCCCTACTCAGTTCTCCAGCAGCTGTGGAGACAGTGACCTATATTCCTGGAAGAGGTTGCTGGTACTAACAGGAGCAATGCTCTGATTCTTATTTTCAAAGAATTGCGGTTGTGTGTTTTAAGCTGTCTTGTGGCTCCCTGAAAGATAGGCTCAGGGCTTGCCTTTGTTTGTCTTGACTTGGATCTTTCTCAGGGCTGAAGCGGCTGGTTGAAAGCATTTAAAAGCTGCTGCCACCTGTGGCAAGGGCTAAATGTCAGGGTGAGCAGTAGATGGGAAATCCTGGGAAGGAAAGGGTGGCTAGGGAAGGAGGTATATGGGGAAGTAAGGGCTTTGAAAAGCTCCTGTGCACACTGGGGAATCTAGAAGGCCTCCACATGCTCAGGATTGGACACATGCCTGTGGAAGACCTGAGGAAACCCCAGGCTTTCACTTCTGGCTGACCTGCAGGTTCCCTGAAAGCAGGAAGTGAAGGCTAAGGCAGAATCATAAATGGCCTATGTTTGAAGAAGTGCCCCATCACAGAACCAATATGCAAAAACTAGGAGGATGGTTTTTCATTTTCCTTTTTCTTTTTTTTGGGATGGAGTTTTGCTCTTGTTGCCCAAGCTGCAGTGCAGTGGTGTGATCTTGCTCACTGCAACCTCTACCTCCCGGGTTCAAGTGATTATCCTGCCTCAGCCTCCTGAGTAGCTGAGATTACAGGTGTGTACCACAAAGCCTGGCTTTTTTTTTTGTATTAGAATTGGGTTTTCATCATGTTAGCCAGGCTGGTCTCGAACCCCTGACCTCATGTGATCCACCTGCCTTGGCCTCCCAAAGTACTGGGATTGCAGGTGTGAGCCACCATGCCCAGCCTCATTTTTCTTTTTTATTTGACTCCAGGTGTTTAAGGACATCTCTGTCATCTCACTAGCTCACCACTAAACTAATAGAACAGAGACTTCAGTGGCCATGCACAACAAAGAATACAGTCTTTATACACACACTGCACAATAAACACTATGGTATATAAATCCATCACCCTGCCCCCACAATTAGCAACATTTGGCCATTCTTTTTTCATCCACCCTGTGACCCGCTGCCCACACTCCACTGGGTTTTATTATCTTTTTACAGTTTATTAAAAGGTAATATTTATATACATTGAAGATCAGTATTGCCATTTAATAAATGTATATAAAATATACTTTTTCACTAGTCAGTTTTGACAAATGAATATGTATGCTTCTGTAACCCACATTTCTACCAGGATATAGAACTTTTCCATCTTCTCGGAAGGTTTCCTCATGACCTTACCCTAGGATTTATTGTTTTCATACTGCCTATATTTCAATCCCTTGCCGTATTGCCCCTCCCCACTGGAACTGTCAATTACTGCCCAAGGGAGCCACTGTTATTTGTGGGGGCATGGGAGGCCTCTTATATATCTGCCTGGCCAATCCACTGTTCCATGTAGCAAGTAAATACTCATGGAAGCTTTGGGGGGAAAAAACCAGAGGTGAGTAGTGCCCCTAACAGATGGGGAGGTTCCTAGATTATGTCACTGTAGAGTGAGCGGTGGTGGTGGTGGGAACGGCAGCAGTAGCGGCAGCAAGGGGCTTCTGAATGAGGAAGACTCGATGGAATGTTTGGCAGGAGCTTTCAGAATGGTTTAATTCCTCAAGCCTCTGCATACGCCAGTTGCTTGTCCTGTACCACCAGATCTTATCAGGTTGCGTCTTATACATTCTTTAAGACAGATCAGCAAGACTCCTGGATTAGACTAGATAGCCTCCTTTTTGCTCCCACTTTGCATTTCTATTATGATGCCACATCATATGAAAACTGAACATGTTGGTGCCCTGGCATAGATGTAAACTTTTTGAAGTCAGGTTTGGGGGCTTATTTACCTGGATTTTGAGCCTCTAGGATGTTTATATGTACTAAGCACAGAATTCGTGTTTTGAAAATAGATTCTTCTTGCAAATGTGGAACAGGAATCTATTTTCAAAGCACGTATTCTGTTTCAAAACACGCATTTCTTTCACCTTACGCCTCAGTGCCTGGGCCACTTTGTGGACTAACACTTCTCCCCATCTATTGGACAGTAGTGTTGCAAGACCGTGTCATTTACCACCAAGGGAGCTTGACCTGACTATGGGTCTGAATCAGTTTTGATGAGGTTTGGGATGTGTGTGCCAAAAATAGCTAATTTTTTTTTAAAGAATAACCATTTATTAAAGTAGATACAGAACACTTGTTTAGCCAAATTTTAATACTGCTTTACATGTTTTCTGTTTGTGAAACAATTCTTGTATACAAATTTCAACTGATAACAGATTTAATATTCACTGTCTAACACACAGTTGATAATCTTGAGAAAATACATCAAAGGCATATATACAATTATAGAAGTTCTTATTGTACATGTAGCATAGAAGATACACTTTATTACTTTTAACATATTCTAGAAGACATTCAGATGAAGGTAAATAGATTCAGACTGGTTGGTAAACTGTTCTGGTGCTTTGAGGTTTTTCATTTTCTTTTTTGTGATAAGGAAATCCAAAATTATTAATGTTGAATTTCTCATCGTACATTCATCTAAAGACAGTAAAAAAGCTTGTAAAGGAAGATTGTAGATTGGTTAATTTAGGTGTTTTATAGTGGCTTATCGTTAATTGACTGCTGGGGATACCTGCTAGAGAAGGAAAAAAAATTGGAGAAAATTCCTCCAGTTATTTAACTCTGGTAAAGAAATAAAAGGAAACAAGCAAAAATAGTTGCAAAGCCACGATGCCCAAAATAGCTAATTTTGAAGCCTGATACACTCTACCGAAATGTAAGCTCCTTAAAGGAAGGAGCAATCTTATTTACTTTTGTACCTTCTGCAAAGTGCCAAGCATGTCAGAAGCACCACCAAGGCTGGCCCTGCCCCATCCAAGGCCAGCTGGGGCATGGTGCTCCACCCTGAAGGAGACCTCGTAGTTTTCCATCTCCCCCACACAAACCATCCTCCCTGGGGAGTGTGTCTGTGTAAGTCCCAGCTTGGGGCATGCTTCTGCCGGTCAGTGAGGAACCTGGTGCCCTGGGCTGATAAAGGATCTCATTCCATTTACCAAAGAGGGGCCTTTCTTCACCTTCCACTGTGATTCCTTTTGAAAAGTTCCTGGCTTCCTCTTCCACCCTGTAGCAGGGAGCTGGCTGCCAGGCAAAGTCTGAGCAGGCTTGGGGAGACTGGCTGAGTAGGGTAAATAGAAGGTTATGGGGAAATTATTTTTGGTCGGTTGTGGTTGAGAGGTGTCTTAGCCTGAATTTCTTAGGAAAAAGAACCTGAAGCAAAGCTTATGAGCTCATGCTCTATAGGGGTGCAAGAGTGCAATTCAGGGATGTGAGTGAGAGAAGAGGGGAAATGAGATGGGAATGAGAAAAAGCAAATACAAGAGCTGTGTTACCAAACTGGCTACAGCTGAACCATTCATAAACCCAGCTATTGCTCCATCAAGTGGTAGGTCTCAGGAGAGGTTGAACAGAAACACTGTGTTTGGGAGCAGTCTGTTCAGAGGTGGAGGGGAGAACAGATCCACTGTCTCCTCCCTATCTTCCTACTCAGATCAGCCAAGCTTCTTCCCCATGGGGCCTTAGCCCCTTCTAGGTTGTGTTACCTGGACCCTCCGGGCAGCCACTGGGGAAGGCAGAACTCATGTAGACCGTGGTGGGCTAGTGGCACACCGTCCCTGCCTGCCTGTAGCAGAAGCCTCAGGGGCCCTCCAGGGTGTGTGGCTAGGAGGTTGAGGGGTGCTCCAGGTTGTGGGGGAGTTCCATGGGTCCTGCAGTATGGGAGATGGGATGCACGATGCATGATGTCTGACATGTGAGGTGTGAGGTGTCTTGTCACATTGTGTCTTGAGTGACATGAGAGACTGGAAGCAGCTGCAGGGGAAAACCCAGCTGGCTGTGCAGGTGAAGCACTGCAATAATGTGGCCTCTGCTACGAAGATAATATGGACGCTCCAGGAATCTTTCTCCAACCAGCCAGTCCCTCCTTTCTTTGGCCTATAAGAGTGTGGTAGTGCCAGGTGAGGCTTCTGGAAGATCACCAGTAACACTGAGCAGGAATAAGTGGGCAAGCTCATCTCAGGGCACATGCAAACTAGATCCTCCATAAGAAGTATGAGCATAGAGGGTATGGTGGCTAGTAGGAGACAGAAAGAAAGAAAGGGAAACCTGGGGACAGTGGCTTATGCCTGTACTCCAAGCACTTTGGGAGGCCCAGGTGGGAGGATCAGTTGAGGCCAGGAGTTCAAGGCTACAGTAAGCTATGATTCACCACTGCTTTCCAGCCTGGGTGACAGAGCCAGACACTGCCTCTAAATATGAATGAATGAATTAAAAAGCAAATAAATAAATGAATAGAGCTATAAAAGAAAAAAGAGAAGCGGGGCCTGGGTCTCTCAGAGCGAAGGATGCTGTTGTGGTGTTTGTGCTTTGCCACTTGCATGTAACTTGTGAGCTCCCACAAGGCTGGGGCCATTTTCAGGTCTTGGCACTGAGTGTAGTGTCTGGCATACATTAGGAACTGTGCAAATGAAATGGGCAAGAGACAAACTGACTCTACCTAGGAAAAAGCCTTCCACAGCATCTAAGCCAAGTAAATGATCTCGGTGCAGATGGAGACCAGCCTTGCTTTCCAGAGCCATGAAGGGAAGGCTCATCCCAGTGATGGTGGCTGCCTGTGCGAAGTTGTGATTTAAAGAATTTTATAGCCCCGTTTTCAGATGTTCACTCACCGTTTACTGCTCTGCTGCTAATAAACATCTTGTCATAAATGATAAATGGGGCAACCGGAGGGGGACGTGGGAGCCATGTTTAAAGAGCCTTGTGTTCTGCAGAATACCAAGCCTGCCTGTGGATTAGAGAGCCCCAAATTTAATTTAAAAAATCTGTCTTTGTTGTTGATGTGACTGAAATCCAAGAGAGGCAAACCTTGTAACTTTGTCGGAAACCTCCAAAGGGAGGGGCCCCAAGGACTGCAGGGAGCTGTCCAGGGTCCTGTGTCTGGGGAGAGGATGGTAACGGCCTCTGGACACTGCGGGGCATCCTTCCAGAGTTTGTGGTAAGCGCTGGTCAGGAGGAAACAGGAAACCTCCTTGGGGACAGATTTCCCAAGGGTCCCAAACTGAGATGCCACACTCCTCAGTGCCCAGCTGTGTGGTCAGAATATAAGTTGAGACAACTGGGGAAAGAAAGCTTGGTCCTCATGGTGCAGTGAGAGATGCTTCAGGCAATGATAAATATTTCTTCTGGTGCCATGCTTTTGCTTTGCAGAGATGGTGCCACATGCCACACCCTGTGGGTTCAGTCTTCTGTTGACACCCTCTTAGCCTTTCTTCAGGTGCTCCTCCTTCCTCTTCCTCCATTTTCCTCCCCTCCTCATGTCCTTCTCATCCTTCTCCTTTCCTTTCTACCACACCCACGCTTCACACCTGCTACACAGTGGAAGGCTGAGATGGGAGAAGGGCCAGGATACTGAGGCCACGTGCAGGTGGGCATTGTGTTGTTTAGGATTGGCGGAAAGAAAGCATGCACAGGAAAGTGAAATACTTCAAAGTGACTGGCAGCTGGGAAGACGCCAGTTTGGGCTTGCCAATTTTGAATTCAGGCAGCTGGTAAACTGCCTGTTGCCCATAACACTGGCATTTCAAGAGTAATGAGGAAATATAGAGAGATGTCAGTCCACTTTATCTTAGGCAGTAGGCCTCAATTCTTTGAACTGAGGGTTTCATTTGAAAATGAGAAGATATATATTTTATTCTGATGTTCACATCCAAGATGAAAAGAGAACGCTCCATGTTCTCAGCAGGAACTCAGTGCTTCAGGTGGCAGAATTCTTTGGTTCAGGAAACCTCTCAGCATCCCTGTGTGTAGGGTTAAGCCTTGTCTGAGTCTAGAGAGACCAGTCAGTTTGTACAGTTAGAACTCAGGGGCCTGGCTTCTTTCTTCGAGTCACCTCACATAGCAACATGTGGCTTCTGGGCAGGGTCAGCACACTTCCAGAGGTGGAGGCCAAAGTTCTAGCTATCCTCTAGCACGGGGGGAAGTGACATGTGGCAAAAACTTGGAGGAGGGAAGAGAAGCTAAAGACTCGTCCCTCCTGCACCTAAAATGTTGTTCACACAATTCAACTAATAACAAATTTAGCTGGGTTAAAAAACATCCTTCTTTTGAAACTTAAATATTCCTAGGAAGGACTAAGACTCATACTGAAATGTAGACTTCTTTAGCATTTTTTTTTTTTTTGAGACAGAGTTTCACTCTTGTTACCCAGGCTGGAGTGCAATGGCGCGATCTCGGCTCACCGCAACCTCCGCCTCCTGGGTTCAGGCAATTCTCCTGCCTCAACCTCCTGAGCAGCTGGGATTACAGGCACGCACCACCATGCCCAGCTAATTTTTTATAGTTTTAGTAGAGACGGGGTTTCACCATGTTGACCAGGATGGTCTCGATCTCTTGACCTCGTGATCCACCCGCCTCGGCCTCCCAAAGTGCTGGGATTACAGGCTTGAGCCACCACTCCCGGCCCTTTAGCATTTTTTATGCAGAGAAGCTGAGGCTCTGGGAATACCTTCCAGGTGGAATGCCCTAGGGCATGCAGGGAGGGAGGTAGCTGCTTTCCTCTGGCACCAAGATTTTTGAGATGCTGGCAAGCTCTAAGTCCTACCTTGATTCCAGAGGCAGGCTGAAATTTCCATAGCTCTAGAGCCACAGGAAATAAGAATTGTTGGAAGCCTCTGGCTTTACCTTTTAATGTTTTGGCAACATGGTGTAAGAATACAGGCTTTTAAATCACAAACTTATGTTCAGATCTCAGCTTCCCTGCTTCATAGGTAGGAAAGTTACTCATCTTTGTCTGTCAAATAAGAAAGATGTGACCCCCTAATGTGTTGTGGGATTCAGTGAAGTGGCATATTGTAAACAGCAGACACACAGTAGGCCTATGTCAAGGTTACGTTCTCAGCAGATAAATAAATCAAAACCTCTGTCAATAATGATAATTTTCTTCTCTCCAAGCTGATGGTTCTTATTTATGTGTGACATCTTATTGATTTGTCTAGAATTTTATAAACAAAATAATAAACCATGATAGAAATAATGGGAATCTTTGTTTGGGGCCTCTAGTATTTTACAGCTAAAAATAATGTCAGTTGGAAAGAGAATCTCTTTATCATATTGAAAAATGACTTATCTATTCTCACTTTTAAAGATGTTTATTTAGAATGCATTTGAATATTATTAAATGCCCCATTGAAATAATGCGATGCTTTTTTGTTGTTGTTGTTGTTGAGATGGAGTCTTGCTCTTGCCCAGACTGGAGTGCAGTGGTGCAATCTTGGCTCACTGCAACCTCTGCCTCCGGGGTTCAAGCGATTCTAGTGCCTCACCCTCCTGAGTAGCTGGGATTACAGGCATGCACCACCATGCCCAGCTTTTTTTTTCTGTTTTTCTTAGAGACAAGGTTTCACCATGTTGGCCAGGCTGGTCTCAAACACCTGACCTCAGTGCTCTGCCTGCCTCAGCCTCCCAAAGTGCTGGAATTACAGATGTGAGCCACCGCGTCCGGCCAGTCATATACTTTTGTCATATACAGTTATGTGCTGCAAAACGATGTTTCAGTTAAGGACAGACCACATATCCTATAGTGGTCTCATAAAATTATTATATTTTAGCTGTCCTTTTTCTGTGTTTAGGTATGTTTAGAACACAAATACCTACCCTTGTGTTATGGTTGCCTATAACATTCAGTATAGTAATATGCGGTACAAGTTTGTAGCCTAGGAACATCAGGCTATACCATATAGCCAAAGTGTGTAGTAGGCTCTATCATCTAAGTTTGTGTAGGTACACTGTGATGTTTGTATAATGATGAGATCGCCTGATAATACATTTCTTTTTTCGTTTGTTTTAGACGAAGTCTCATTCTGTTGCCCAGGCTGGAGTGCAATGTTATCTTGGCTCACTGCAACCTCTGCCTCCTGGGTTCAAGTGATTCTCCCACCTCAGCCTCCCAAGTAGCTGGGACTAAAGGTGCATGCCACCACGCCTAGCTAATTTTTATTTTTAGTAGAGATGGGGTTTCACCATGTTGGCCAGGCTGGTCTTGAACTCCTGACCTCAAGTGATCTGCCCGCCTCAGCCTCCCAAAGTGTTGGGATTACAAGTGTGAGTCACTATGCCTGGCCCCTAATGATACATTTCTCAGAATGTATCCCTGTCATTAAGTGATATGTGACTGATAAGTGGTGATAAGGTATATTCATAGATTTCTTAGTGTTGGACTAGCCTTATATTTATGGGATAAACTTTGCTGTATCACTGGAGATTATTTTTTAATGTGCCAAACCCATTCATAACATTTTAGCTTGTTCTCCTGTCTCCATTCTTTAGTCTAAACTCTACACAGCAGCCAGACTTATCTTTCTAAAGCGTCAGTCAGATTAAGCCCTTCCCCTGCTTAAACACCTTTGATGATTTACCATTGTAATGGGAATAAAATAGAACTTCCTATCACAGCCTGCAAGACCTTTTATTCTAACTCCCACCTGACTCTTTCCGCACTCCCCCGGTTCCATCCAATAGCACTGGCTTTGAACATGCCAGCCGTACTCTGTCACAGAACAATGTTGGTCTCCCAGATTTTTTCTGGACTATTACTTCCTCATTATTCATAACACAACTCAAATGTCACTTTCTTAGAGAGGCTCTTCCTGAGCTTTCTAGTTAGGCAGCTTTGTAATATCTCTAGATTACATTATTCTGTCTTATTTTCTTAGGGTTTTCCCATACCTGAACTTATATTCTTTGTTTATGCCCTGATTGTCTGCCTCCTCCCACTAGGATGTATGTGCTTTGACAGCATGGATTTCTGGTCTATCCGGCTCACTGCTCCTCAGAACTGTTGCCTAGTGAATGATGGGTGCTTAATAAGTATATTCACAAATGACATTGGCCTATTATATTCCCTTTTTATTTTTGATCCTTTGTCTGGCTTTCCAGTAACTTCAAAGCCTTACTTGGATATCTTATCCTTTTCTGTGCCTGGGATCACCTTACATGGCACAGGACCCTCAGAGTGGAATGGAACCTTATGGGTTAGTTTCCTGACTTACTCAGTGCATGAAGCCTCCTGTCCCATCTTAGAAGATGACTGTCCAACCTCTGAAGATTTTTCTAGGAGCTGGCATGTGTACAGAATTGTTCTACTTCCAGTTTTAGCCCTAAGATCTTCTCTTTACTTTTCTGGGGGAAAATGATTGCAATGGTATGCCTGATGTCTCTTTGAGACCAAGAGTATGAAGATACAAACTGAGCCATAGGCAGATATCTAACTGAAGTGACCTCTTATCCGCCATAAATGTCTTTGGGCCATGGCAGGAAGCCCTGGTCATTGGTAGCCAACCTTCCCAAGACTGAATGAAGTCCCTATAGTATGCCTTTTGTTTAGTTTGGAGGTTCTTGTTCTAAAAATGTAGATATATACTGTACTTTTCTTTTTTTCTTTCTTTTCTGCTTTTTTTTTTTTTTTTTTTT
>NW_022436965.1:22892931-23035218 GCF_009761245.1 Sapajus apella | reverse complement strand
AGGCAATTCTCCTGCCTCAGCTTCCTGAGTAGCTGGGACTACAGGCACGCACCACCATGCCCAGCTAATTTTTTGTATTTTTAGTAGAGACGGGGTTTCACCATGTTGACCAGGATGGTCTCGATCTCTTGACCTCGTGATCCACCTGCCTCGGCCTCCCAAAGTGCTGGGATTACAGGCGTGAGCCACCGCGCCCGGCTCTTGTCTGCTTTTATTAAGTCTTTCTTCCTTTCTCTCAAAAACATTTTGCTATTTATCCACGCCCTTTTGGGGTCCTGGGGACAATAGGAAGTAAACCACAACAACAAAAATAATCTAGGTGACTACCCACCTCTGCGAAGGAATTTCCTTTTGGTGGCATAATTCTTGATGTTTCTGTTTTGTTTTTCCTCTTGATCGTGAGCCCCTGGGTGAGGGCTGGTGGCTGATTTGTCTTTGGATTCTCAGTGTCTGTCAGAGAGCAGACTGTGGATCATCAGTGACATCATATATGTGCGGCACACCAGGAAAAATCAGTCTCCTGAGTCATTTGAACAAAAGTTTGAACCTTAAAGCTGTTACCTACTGCTTGTGTGATCTTGGGTGTGTTGCTTTAATATTTTATAAGCTTTAGGGTTTTTTTTCATGCAAATGGAGATCATAAAACCTATACCTTACAGGCTTGTAAGGAGGATTAACCAAAAAATGGTTTGTAAAGCGCCTGCACTTAGTAGGTGCCCCGTGACCTACAGTCACTAATATTAATCCTTCATGTCCTCCCAAGACCTCCAAGCAGGCTCAGTTTATTTATCCTGGCTAATTATCATCAGGAAGGCGGCCTCCCAACCTCCTTGTCGGGCGTAATTACCCAAGTGAAGTCATCCACAGGGAGTGGAGCTGCCATCTGCTATGAGGCCTCCCAGGCTGGGCCTCCCCTCCCGCTTCTGGAGCCCAGGAACAGATGTGGGAGGCTGAGCAGGCAATACTTCTGTTGCTGTGGTTAGCAGCTGAATTTCTGGAATCTCCGCTAACAGCTCAAATCAGAAAGCTAGAGCAGCTGTTTATTTCCCTGGGGCCTACCAGGGCTTTATACACGTGTGTGGGAAGCCCCTTTTCTTGTTCTTCCTCCCCTCATCATCACCTTTTTTTTTTTTTTTTTTTTAAATTATTGGAATTTTCTGTCAAAGATGATATAGGAAAGGGCAGAGGTAGAGGGTGACATCGAGGGTGCAGGAGGGTGGGACCCAGCAAGACAGTCTCTGGGGCCTAACATCCTTTGTCTCCAGGAGATGCATGGTGTAGAAGGAGCAGCAGTAACCAGGGAATCAGGAGGTGTGGAGTTGGGAATCAGCATTTTTGTTAATGCATCTGAGGCTGTGGGAAGTCACTTCATGTATCTGGGGCTCAGCATCCTCATACGTGTGATAAGGGGTGGACCTAATTCCAAGATCTTTCTGTAAAGATCCAATTTCTCTTTCTGTATTTCTGGATCTCTTTCTGTGAAGGTCTGTGTTCTTTTTCTGTATTTGTGGGTCTCTTCCTACATTATCTGAACAATGGGACAGTGTCCCTGAGCCTATGCTCCATTCCCTGGATTGGCCTCTGGTCACTGAATCTTCTGTGATGTATTAGATGATGGAATTGTCACATAAACTTATTTTCATTTTCCTAGGGACCCTCCTTGGAAGGAGAGAGATACGGTATTTTCAAACATACAAGATAGGTTTCCTAATGTTGGAAATTCAAACAATGTACAGAGCGTTGGGGGAGACTCTGGGTGTGTGACAGATGGAGCCAGGGCTGGAGGGGCATGGTGGGAAGAGTGAAGCCCTGCCAGCCATCCCTTAGATCTTCCACAACCACTATGTTCAGGCACACGTGTGCCCATGTGTGGCCTGACTGATGCTTTGTTCTAACACAATGGCTGTCACTCATTGAGTACCTGTTGTGCATGTACCAGACATTGCCCCGGCTACTCTCTAATCCTCATAGGAACCCCGCGAGGAGGGAGTTACAGTATTTATCACTTACAGCTTCAGATAGTCTCAACTACCCCAGAGGTCCGTGTGTGCAGCAGCCTGCAATGTGGAGCTTGCTCCATTTGCTGAGAGGCTGGATGCAGAGGGAAGTTACCTGCCTGGTGAGGGAGGCTTGCTCACTGCTCAATGCCTGCACCCCGACCCCTCAGAAGTCATGACTCTTGAAATAATAGTTTAGTTCTTTGGTGGAAAATGGCCTCTGAAAAAAAGTCAGTTACTAGTGTTGAGAATGTAGGTGAAAAGAAAATAATGAGGGCCACGAAGGTGGATCAGAAAATAGAAATTTGAGATAAAAACTTGGAAGGTCGGATTTAGCAGTAGCTCAGGTTCATAATGCTCACCACATTTTCTTTATAGAAATGAGACAAAGTGATTCAAAGCCGCTGTAAGGAACGTTCCAGACTGTGCACATGATAACCTTTGACTACCACGTGGAAGGCACTCAAAATGCAGGTTACGTGGAGTGTGGGTCACAAAGACCAATGAGCCCCCAAACCCTGTTCTCAAGGAGTTTACGTCTAGCAGAGGCACAGACAAATAAATGACGAAATATTCTAGAAAATTCTATGAGATAAATACCCATAACCGGGATGCTTAAAGGGCTATCAGAATTCACAGGATTCATTTCTAACTCACATCATTCAGGAGGGCCTCTTGGAGGAGGAGTTACTAAGCTGGATTTTATAAGGTTGGTAGGATTTAGATGGGAGGAGGACATTTTAGGCAAAGGGACTAGCATGAGACAAGACCTGCTTGTTAGATGGTCTGGATACGGCTGGCACATGGTAGACAGACCAGTTTGGCTTGAGTGTAGAATTCATGGAAGTATTATGAAACAAATGCCTAGAGGAATAGGTGCCCTGGTTTATGGGAAGGACTCAAGTGCCAGCCAAGGGAGTTTGAGTGGGCTACGTTATGCTGTAAAAACAAATAAGTCTAAAACTTCAGAGGCTGAAATCAACAAAGCTCAATTTTTGCTCATGCTACAAGTCCATCCCAAGTCAGCAGAAAGCCTGCGTCCTGTCCTCCTCACTGCAGGGTCATGCTGATGGAACTCCCACCTTCTGAAATGTACTTTGAGACAGTTGCAGGGAGAAGACATGGAAATTTGCACATCAGTACTTAAAGGCTTCCACTTAAAAGTAGCAGCATGTCAACTGGGTGCTGTGGCTCATCAGCCTGTAATCCCAGCACTTTGTAAGGTCGAGGCAGGCAGATCTCTTGAGGCCAAGAGTTCGAGACCAGCCTGGTCAACATGCTGAAACCCTGTCTCTACTAAAAATACAAAAATTAGCCAGGCATGGTGGTGTGTGCCTGTAATCTCAGCTACTCAGGAGGCTGAGGTATGAGAATCACTTGAACCTGAGAGATGGAGGTCTGCAGTAAGCAGAAATCGTGCCACTGCACTCCAGCCTGGGTGACAGAGCAAGACTCCATCTTGGAAAAAAAAAAAAGCAGTGTGTCATTTCCACTCATATTTTATTGGTCAAGGTTAGTGATATGGTCATGGGAAGGGGAGGGAAAGACATTCCCACCATGGGCCTGGAACGAAGAGGACTGGAATATAGGTGAAAATCACTGACTGCCACAAATAGAGAGGGTGTGGGTGGGCTTGTTAGCTTTTGTGTCTGACAATGCCATGACCCCTTGAGCTTTCTGCTTCCTAGGTACATTATTGTCCATACTGAACGCACTGAAATGGCCTGCTGCCTGTTGTTCTCCCAGGGATCAGGTCTTATTCATCTTTGTTCTTCAGTGGTCCACAGATTGGGTGCTTAAGTGGGATTTGTAATATAGATAAATGAATTTATTTTTTGAAGGATGGGGTAGAAAGAGGAAAGACTGGAGCCTGAGGAAGTCAATTATTATATTTCTCCCTGTTAAGTTTGAAGAAAGAAAAACACTCCACAGAGCTGTTTTGACCTTTTTATTGGGAAACATTTTGTCACTCAAATACTAATAATTAGAAATAAAGCAATCAGTGCTAATAATTAGAAGTAAGGCCAAACACTTATTTCCTGGAAACATAAGAGAACTGCTTGTGCCTCTTGCAGTGCTCTTCCCTAAGGGGCCTGTGCCCAATTTCCCCATGGACTGAAACATTTGGGAATTGCTCCAATCTAGTTTAGTGTGTCGGGAGTGCTGGCTTTTTTCCTGTCCCTGGTCTAATGGGTACATGAGTCTGCTAGCTTCTGGCTACAGAAGGATTGATGTGGTCAGCTTTGGCAGTGACAACTCAGAAGATCAAAGTGTCTTTTGAAAACAGCATTGCTACTGACAGCCCCAAGGTTGATTAGATTGTGACTGGATTAGAGGCCCCAGTGTAATTAGCTGCTTCTCTAGCTTCCCCTCCCATGGCAGGCAGAGGCTGCCATGCAGGGCCAGGTGCAGGCAGGGGTATAAATCCCTTCTGTCTTGTAGCGGGGTGGTAATTTGATTTCTGTCTAGTCAGAGGTCCTGCTTGGGCTGCCTGTGTCACAGTCTGTGTTACTGTCTGCTTTTTGGCAGCCCCAACAGTGTTCTAATGGTTCCCCCTGCCATAGAGAAGCTTTGGTTAAGAGCAAGCATGGGGCGGTGCAGCCTGGAGCTGGGGTCCAGGTTGGAGGAGAAGATGGATGACAGGGAAGATGGCAGGAAGGGATGAAAGGGAAAAGAAGACTGAAGAGAGCCCAGCTCATTCCAGAGGGGCTGTTAACCTCTGTACCTGAGATTCCTGAACAAAGTCTACTAGATAAAAAACTCAAAGATGTTGAACTTGTATTGGGGAGAAGAAAAGACAATATATGTATATTTTTTGGTAGAACTGTGAGTGGTAGAAGTCACACACCTCAGCAGTAAGGGACTCACCGCTCTCGTCTGACCTCTGCTTCTTACTAGCTGTCTAGTCCTAGGAGAGTCATTTCACATCCCTGACACTTGTTTTCATCATCTGTAAGACCAGACAGTTGGACTAGATGAGCTCTAAAGTCCTTTTGAGGCTATATTCCACGAGTCTATTTGATAAGTATTTGTAGGGCCTGTAATGCCTATTTAAAATTTTATAAGGCTGGGCGTGGTAGTTCACACCTGTAATCCCAGCACTTTGGGAAGCTAAGGCGGGTGGATCACTTGAGGTTAGGAGTTTGAGACAAGCCTGGCTAACATGGTGAAACTCTGTCTCTACTAAAAATACAAAACGAAAACAGGCCAGTCCTGGTGGCACAGGCCTGTAGTCCCAGCTACTCAGGAGGCTGAGGTGGGAGGATCACTTGAACCCAGGAGGTCAAGACTGCAGTGAGCCAAGATTGTTCCACTGCACTCCAGCTCAGGTGACAGAGTGAGGCTCCATCTCAAACAAAATTAAAATTAAATAAAATTTTATAAGTTATAAACAGACACATTTGGAATCAGTTTATCGGTTAGAAGTTAACCAATAAATTTGAGTTAAGGCTCAGTTTCCCCACCTATAACGTGGTAATAAATATAGTACCTATTTCATAGAGTTATTGAGAAATTTAAATTAGGTAATATATAGAAAGTACATAGGCTTGTTCTGGAGTGAATGTTTATAATAGCCATTGTTGTCGTTGTTATGGGACTGTCCACATACATGCCCATTTGACCAAATGACTAGCAGAAAAATACACATTGAATTGTTACTGAATATGTGTAGTGTGCCCAGCACGCTGGTGGGTCTAGGGGAATGCAATATGTAAGAGCTACCCTATTCTTGCTGAGCCGAAAAGATTTAAAAAATCTGAAACTCTTAAATAGCACCGAGAGGCTGTGTATACTCAATGACTAGGATCAGTAATGTAGACGTGCAGAGAGGAGAATTTGGAGAGGGCTTCACCGAAGTAGTGAGACTTGAAGGATAAGCAGATTTTAGGGGAGAGTATAGAATGGACACTTTGGGCAAGGAGAAAGGCAATGACATGAATGGAGTGAACATGGCAGGTGAGCTGCAGTCCTTTCCGCCCTATATGTGTGTGAAGGGTCTTCTTTCATTCCTGATGTATTAGTCAAGCCTGGTAACTACTAGCTTGTTCATAACCTTGCTGGAGCTGGGGCTTATGTGTATGTGAACATATTTATGTTCTTGTGTGTTGATGTTTTAGAATCTGTTAAAAATATGAATGACTCCCTTCCTAGGGCCAAGTCTTATTTAATTCTTTTAATTTCAATAAGATAGACATTTCAGGAAGCCAAGAGATTGTTAGAAGGTTCACACTGCTCCTTTATTCCTTTTCCAACCCAGCATCAAGCAAGAGTCGGAAATTATTTGCACCTCTTCCAGGCTTTTGTTAAGGGTAGAATTTTCTCAGGTGTCTGAACAGTCTGGGGCTATTGAAGGCAGATCCAGGCAGATCTGTTCACAGTTCACAGTCAAGCTTTGTGGGCACAATTAGCACAGGTGGAGGTGGTGAGAGTGGGAAGGGGTCATGACATCACTTATTGCCTTCCCTGGGGCAGAAATCATGGGCCTGTCATGCACTGAATTATAACTCTCTTGCCTCAATTGGGATACTAATAGAAGCATAAGGATCGAGCCAGCCTGCTTTCTAAATAAAGAGGCTTAGAAGACATTCTGTCATTGTTACATTCTCTTCTTTTTCAGAAGGCTCTCTTCAGGGAAATGGGCACCTGATGCTGGTTAATTTACTTAAGAACAATAGACAGGATCATTTTCAGTTCCATCTGTTTCCTAAGAGAAAACAAAAAAAAAATCACTTTTTGGTAATGTCAGAAATTCTGAGGATCTTCCTTAATGTTCTGCCACTTTTTGGATGCCAGCCAGTCAGAGTAGGAGGCGAGGGTGGTTCAGTGCCAGGTGTCACGCTGTGTGTGGGGCTCTGTGCTAGGTGCCGAGGGTGGGTGGATCTTAAGAGGGTCTTGAGTATCCCCAAAGCACTAGTGGAGTAGGCGTTGAGGCTGGGAATGGACTGAGGATGGAGGTGTCTCTGGCTGGCGACTCAACAATGGCTTCAGTAGTGCGACCTCCACGTAGGAGTTTAAAAATTCTCTCATAATTATTGATCACTGAATACACTCGTGTTTATTCAGTTTTCAGTTAATATTTTTCAGGATGTAACACGTGCTGGGAACTCTGTTAGACATTGACTCTAACTGTGAACAAGGCAGGCCTGGTTCCTCCCCCTCATGGAGCCTACATTTTAATAGGGGCAGGCAGATAATAAATGAGTAAATGAAAAACAAAATACTTAAAGACTGCAATAACTGCCGCAAAGGAACCAAGTAGAGTGCTGTAATGTAGGGGAAAGGGAATACTACTTCATTGCCTTCCCTCCACCCCCAGCTACTTAGAGCTTTTTTCCCCCTCACCCTCAGGTTATCATCAAATTTCTGACTATCATGAGAAATTACAAGGTTTCAGATGTGAACTCCTTCATCTTCCTGCAACTAAATCTGAAAACATTAATACATTTTCTTCCCCTTGTTAACAGAGGATGTATTCTTTTTCCATTAAATGCCTATCTTTCCGTTATCTTCTGGATCTAATCCCTTCTTATTCTCTCAAGGATGCATTTCTTTGATGATTTGCATACTCTCCAGCATCATCAGCCTCTCTTTCTCTGCTGGATCATCCCTACACTATACAAGAACATCCTGATATCTCCAAATCTAAAAGACCCCCTTATTGACCTGACATCTCTAAGCAGGTACTGTTAAATTTCTCTGTCCCGATTCATACCCAGCCTTCATGAACACATCTCACACACCTTCTTTCCTTCCTTCTCTCCCATTTTTTTTTTTTCATAATGTCCACACCAAAAAAAAAAAAAAAAAAAAAAAAAACACCCTAAACAGTCATCACACTTCTTCCAATACACGTCTGTCAAGGATGTACTTGTTTCTGGCCCCATCATTCCTGACCTTAGTACACTAAAATTATTTCTGCAAACTCTCCCCTCTTGGACCTGGTGGCCCTGATCCTCTTCTCCTCTCTTTCTCTAACCGTCTTTGTTCTTTGCATGCTGGTTTGATGGCTCTTCCTGCTCCACCTGATCTCTGAAAGCCAGTGTGTTTTAGGATTTGCCCCGAGCCTTCTCCTAATCTTTCTCTAAACTCTTTTCCTAAGTAATTTTATCTGATTCCACGAACTTAAAAAGACATCTCTATGTTGATACTGCCCAAATTGTCCTCTTCGGCTTGGAACTTTATTTAAAACTACAGAATTGCCCGTTGCTTACCTTCTCGATGGGCTCACAAGCTTCTCAAACTTAGCATATCCAAATGGGACACTTGACTTGTTGCTCATTCACCTTACTGATCTAAGCTTTTCCATCTCATTTAGCACCACCCTCCATCCAGTTAATCCAAAACCTAGAAGTTATTGTTGGTTCTTCCCATTCTTTCTTTCTCCAAAATACATCTCGAAACTATCTCCTTTCCATTTACACTTTACCGGTTAGTCCAGGGGACCATCAATTCTCCATTGGACTCATGTAACAGCCTCTTAAAGGATCTCCAAATTTCCTGTCTTGCTACACTTCAATCATTAAAAAAATTAAACAGTATCTTGATACTCATTTCCATATATTCTAAGAATCACTTATTTCCAATCTATGTTCTATTTATCTACTATTGTTCATTTTCTTCAGTTCTAACGTTTTAATCCCAGAAATAAGACATAATAATATATTATTTAGACAGTGTCTATTTGAAATTATTTACCTGTTTTTCATTTTCTTTGCTCTCTATACTTTTTGTATTTCAGAGCATCCTTCTATATCTTTCCCCCTTTTTCTGAAGTATATCTTAATTTTTTTAAAGATATACTTAATTACAGGAACTGCATTTAATTTCAGAAGTGTGTCTTTTAGAGCAGTTTGTTGGCAGTAAACTGTTTAATCTGTAAATGACATTATTTTACTCTCTTTGTAAAATGATCATTTTGCTGGGTTCATAATTTTGTATTGTTTTCTCTCAATGCATTTAAGTTGTATCTCTACTGTTTCCTAGTTTCTGTTGTTGCTAGGGAGAAGATAGCTGTCATTCTAACGGCCACTCTGTTGTAAGTAATTTCTCATTATTATCAAGCTACTTTCAAAATCTTCTCTTTGTCTTTTGTGTCACCCAGCTTTCTGCTGTACTGTGTGGATTTCTTTTTATGTATCATATCTGGAATGTTTTACTTCTGCATTTTGGGATCTATATTTCTTATTAGCACTATAAAAATTGTGAAATCACCATTATCTTAAATGTTGTCTCTCCTCCATTCTTTGTTTTTTCCTCCTGGGATTCCAATCACACATGTATGCTACACTATCTCATTCTAGTCTCAATGTCTCTTCTTTTTTCTATTTTCTTCTTCATTTCCCTTTGCTACCTTCTGCCAAGCTTTTGGATATATCTTCTAGCTAATGAATTCTCTCCTAAATTCAGTCTAAAACTATTGTTTAGCCAGTCCATTAAGTTTTTTATTTTCATATTTTTCATTATTAATAGTTCCATTTCCTCCAAAACTTATTTCTTTTCTAATAGTTTCTTATTGAATGTTTACCTTTGTAATTGAATTACTTCTTTAAACACCTTATACATAGATTTAAAAAAATATTCTGCAGGTAACTGTCTCACATCCTTGGGATCCTTAGGGTTCAAAATCTATTGCTTCATGTTTCAGCTGATTTTCACTCATAATTAACATTTTAACAGTTTTAAGTGTACAATTCAGTACATTAAGTACATTCACTTTGTTGTGCAACCATTACTACTTTCAATCTCCAGAACATTTTCATCATCCAGAACTGAAATTCTATACCTATTAAACAATAATTTCCCATTTCCCCTCCCAAAGCAGAATCTGGTAACCATCATTCTACTTTCTGTCTATAAATTTGACCATTCTATAGATACTTCATATGAGTGTAGTCATAGTCATACAATATTTGTCCTTTTGTGCCTGGCTTACTGCACTAAACATAAAGGTTTCAGAGTTCATCCATTTTGTGACATGTGTCAGGATTTCACTCCTTTTTAAGGCTGAATAATTTTAAATTGTATGTATACACCACATTTGTTCATCCATTTGTTTGATGGACATTTGGGTTGCTTCCACATTTTGGTTATTGTGAACAATGCTATTATGGAGATTGGTATACAAATATCTGTTTGAGTCCATGCTTTCAATTATTTATGTATATATCTAGAAGTGGAATTGCTAGTGTTGAATTTTTTGAGGAACATACTTGTAAAATGGTGAACTCATTTCTTGATCTCAGTTTGTGAGAGTCTTCAGACCTAACATGGGGAAGCTCCCTTCAGAGACTATTTGCTTTGGTTTTGTTTCAGCCAATGGGGAGGAGTTGTCCTGAGACAGAACCACATAAACCACCTGAAGAGTTTTGGCTTAGAGCCAGAGTCCCCGGCTGAGCCTTTTCACCTAGGTATTCTTTCAAATTTAAAAACCTCCTCAGTAGCCTTGATAGAAGCTAGGAAAGCCCTACTCTTCTGACTGTCTGACAGTCCTTACTGCCCACCATTGCCTGCCCCAACTCTAAGTCCTCAGTACTTCAGCCCCCAAAAAGGCCCTTCAGTTATTTGTTTGTTTTTTGGTGGTGGGGAGGTAGCATCATTCCTGGCGACCTCTTCTCCCTTCTTTGAGATCACTGATGACTTAGACAACGGGTTCTCCTATTTCTGGTTTAGCTGTTGCAAGAAGGTCTTCAGAGTTCCTCGTCCGTCATTTTTCTTCAGTCATTATTTGCACGGTGCTATAAGCAACTGGCTTATGCTTCTCCTTATCCACCGCCCTTCAAGAGCTTCCTGCACACTTGTTACCACGGCTTACAGGTCCCTGTGGGACTTTCTTGCCTGTCTCTCCAACTCTATGGCCCATCATGCTCCTTCTTTATTTCTACCTTCAGGTACACTTGTCTTTTTTGTTTGTATAACTGCCTAGCTCTTCCCACCTCTGGGTCTTAGCAGATTATATTCCTTTTGTTACGAAGAGCCTCCTCCGTGTTCTTAACATGGTGCTTTCCTTCTCAGTTTACATTTAACTGCTACAGAGAGTCCTTCTCCCATCACCGGATCTAACTTATGCTTTCATTTGGTAATCTCCATCCCAGCCTCTTGCTACTGGGTAACTGTTGTTGCATATACATTTTAAACTACTCCAGTTAAATTCATAGATTTTTTTTTCTTTTATGACCCATGCTTTCTTGTATTATTTCAAATACCTTTTCTTATCCCAGTATCATAAAGATTTATACATTTCCTTCTAAAATTTTAAAAGTTTTGCCTTAAAACTTTAATATCTCTATACTTTTATATGTGCATGATATAAGGTATAATTCTGCCTTGATATTTTTTCACATGGAAAGGTATTTGTTTCATCAGTATTTGTGAATTGCCCATCCTTTCACACTGGTTTGTAATATCTTCTCTGTCATATTCTGTTTTCACAAGTGGATGCATCTGTTACAGTCCTCTGTTTTGTCTGATTGATCTACTTTTAAATTTGTATGTTAACACCATTCTGTCTTTATCAATTCGGATTGTATTCAGTTACATACAAGCTTATTGAGACATCTTAATAAAATAAGAGCTTATTTTCCTTCTGTGACAAAAAATACAGAAGTAGGCAGCTTATGACTAGTGCAGCAGCTTGAGGAAATCTTAAGAATCCAAGATCATTCTTTCTTTACCAGTCTTATCATGTATTTTTCTTTCTCATGATCACTGGATGACTACTGCAGTTTTATTTTCAGCATTTTCATTCTATTGAGGAGAAAAGGATATAAGCAAAGAAATAAAGGCATGTGTCCTCAAGTCTGTCCTTTGCTTTTCAGAGAAGTAACAGCTTTCTTTGTCTTTTTAAAAACTCAGTTAACATATCTTTGTGGTTAGACCTGAGTCATATGAACTCCCACCTGCAAGAGAGTCTGAAAAGTGAGTCATTTTAACATGTAAACAACATTGCTAGAATAAAATTAAAGTTTTATTGGAGTTTAATAGGGGAGAATGGATTTGGAGTGAGCAACCTTCATGTCTGCCTCATTATCTCTAATTTTTATTGTGGAGTAACAAGTCAACTGATATACTTTGTTCCCTCCTTATTTTTCTTCTTCTAAACTGTCCTGATTATTCTTGGCCTTTTACTCCTCTGTATACATATTTGCATCAACTTATCAAGTTTTGCCAAAAACTTTGTTAGGATCTCGTTTGTGACTGCAGTGACCGCATAGATTAATTTTGGAAACAATTTAGAAATCTTTAAAATATTGAATATATACCATTATGGTATATTGCTCAATTTATTGAAGTCTGTCTTTATGTTATCAAGTTAGCCTTTGTAATTACATACAACATACTTTGCTCAGGCTGTACTCCTAAGTGTCATATAAAGATTTATTTTCTCTAATTAATTATTGTTAATATAGGGATGCCTTCTGTTTTTTTTGTTTGTTTGTGTTTTTGGTGGCATAAACAACAGAAATTTATTTTTTCACAGCTCTGGAGGCTGTAAGTCCAAGATCAAGGCGTTGGCAGACTTGGTTTCTCCTGAGGCCACTCTCCTTGCCTTGCAGATGGCCACCTTCTTGCTGTGTCCTCAAGTGGTCTTTTCTCTATTTGCATACATCCCTGGTGTCTCCTCCTCTTCTTACAAGGACACCAATCCTATAGGATTGGGGCCCCATGCTTATGACCTCATGTAACTACAATGATCCCTTAAAGACCCTATCTTCAAATACAGTCACCTTGGGGGTTGGGACTTCATACAAAATTTGGGAAGACACAATCCAGTCTGTGTCAGTGTGTCACTGTGCTGTACCTGTCGATGCTCACTCTGCATTCCAATCAAGCATAGTATAGTAGATCACAAGACTGGAGCCAAGGAGGCCTGACCTGGTCTCCCAGGTCTGCCTTCCCATTGGCTGCATGGCTTTGGGGACCCTAATCTTTCTTTTTTTTTATTGCATTTTAGGTTTTGGGGTACATGTGAAGAACATGCAAGATTTTTGCATAGGTACACACATGGCAGTGTGATTTGCTGCCTTGCTCCCCTTCACCTATATCTGGCATTTCTCCCCATGCTATCTCTCCCCAACTCCCCACCTCCCACTGTCCCTCCCTTATTTCCCCCCAACAGATCCCAGTGTGTGATGCTCCCCTCCCTGTGTCCATGTGTTCTCATCGTTCAACACTTGCCTGAGTGAGAACATGCAGTGTTTGATTTTCTGTTCTTGTGTCAGTTTGCTGAGAATGTTGGTTTCCAGGTTCATCCATGTCCCTACAAAGGACACAAACTCATTTGTTTTTGATGGCTGCATAATATTCCATGGTGTATATGTGCCACATTTTCCCTGTCCAGTCTATCATCGACATTTGGGTTGGTTCCAGGTCTTTGCTATTGTAAACTGTGCTGCAATGAACATTCGTGTGCATGTGTCCTTATAGTAGAATGATTTATAATCCTTTGGATATATACCCAGTAATTTGATTGCTGGGTCAAATGGAATTTCTATTTCTAGGTCCTTAAGGAATCACCACACTGTCTTCCACAATGGTTGAACTAATTTACACTCCCACCAACAGTGTAAAAGTGTTCCCATTTCTCCATATCCTTTCCAGCATCTGTCATCTCCAGATTTTTTAATGATCGCCATTCTAACTGCCGTGAAATGGTATCTCAATGTAGTTTGATCTGCATTTCTCTAATGACCAGTGATGATGAGCATTTTTTCATATGTTTGTTGGCCTCATGTATGTCTTCTTTTGTAAAGTGTCTGTTCATATCCTTCACCCACTTTTGAATGGTCTTGTTTGTTTTTTTCTTGTAAATCTGTTTTAGTTCTTTGTAAATTCTGGATATCAGCCCTTTGTCAGGTGGGTAGACTGCAAAAAGTTTTTCCCGTTCTGTTGGTTGCCGATTCACTCTAATGACTGTTTCTTTTGCTGTGCAGAAGCTGTGGAGTTTGATTAGGTCCCATTTGTATATTTTGGCTTTTGTTGCCAATGCTTTTGGTGTTTTGGTCATGAAGTCCTTGCCTACGCCTATGTCCTGAATGGTTTTGCCTAGATTTTCTTCTAGGGTTTTTATGGTGTTAGGTCTTATGTTTAAGTCTTTAATCCATCTGGAGTTAATTTTAGCATAAGGTGTCAGGAAGGGTCCAGTTTCTGCTTTCTGCACATGGCTAGCCAGTTTTCTCAACACCATTTATTAAGCAGGAAATCCTTTCCCCATTGCTTGTTTTTTGTCAGGTTGTCAAAGATCGGATGGTTGTAGATATGTTGTGTTACTCTGAAGCCTCTGTTCTGTTCCATTGGTTTATATCTCTGTTTTGGTACCAGTACCATACTGTTTTGATTACTGTAGCCCTGTAGTATAGCTTGAAGTCAGGTAGTGTGACACCTCTAGCTTTGTTTTTCTTGCTTAGGATTGTCTTGGCTATGCAGACTCTTTTTTGGTTCCATATGAAATTTGAGGTGTTTTTTTTTTTTTTTCCAAATCTGTGAAAAAAGTCATTGGTAGCTTGACGGGGATAGCATTAAATCTATAAATTATTTTGGGCAGTATGGTCATTTTCACAATATTGATTATTCCTAACCATGAGCACAGAATATGTTTACATCTGTTTGTGTCCTCTCTTATTTCCTTGAGCAGTGGTTTGCAGTTCTCCTTGAAGAGGTCCTTCATATCCCTTGTTAGTTGTATTCTTAGGTATTTTATTCTCTTTGTAGCAATTGTTAATGGGAGTTCACTCATGATTTGGCTCTCTTTAAGTCTGTTATTGGTGTATAGGAATGCTTGTGATTTCTGCACATTGATTTTGTATCCTAAGACTTTGCTGAATTTGCTTATCTGCTTAAGGTGATTTTGGGCTGACACGATGGGGCCTTCTAAATATACAATCATGTCGTCTGCAAACAGAGACTATTTGACTTCCTCTTTTCCAAATTGAATACCCTTTATTTCTTTTTCTTTCCTGATTGCCCTGACCAAAACTTCCAATACTATGTTGAATAGGTGAGAGAGGGCATCCTTGTCTTGTGCCGGCTTTCAAAGGGAATGCTTCCAGCTTTTGCCCATTCAGTATGATATTGGCTGTGAGTTTGTCATAAATGGCTCTTATTATTTTGAGATATATTCCATCAATATAGTTTATTGAGAGTTTTAGCATAAAGGGCTCTTGAATTTTGTCAAAGGCCTTCTCTACATCTATTGAGATGATCATGTGGTTTTTGTCTTTGGTTCTGTTTATGTGGTGGATTATGTTTATAGACTTGTGTATGTTGAACCAGTCTTGCATCCCAGGGATGAAGCCTACTTGATTGTGATGAATAAGCTTTTTGATGTGCTGTTGCAATTGGTTTGCCAGCATTTTATTGAAGATTTTTGCATCTATGTTCATCATGGATATTGGCCTGAAGTTTTCTTTTTTTGTTGAGTCTCTGCTGGGTTTTGGTATCAGGATGATGGTCTCATAAAATGGTTTGGGAAGGATTCCCTCTTTTTGGATTGGAATAGTTTCAGAAGGAATGGTATCAGCTCCTCTTTGTACGTCTGGTAGAATTCGGCAGTAAACCCATCTGGACCTGGGCTTTTTTTGTTTGGTAGGCTATTAATTGCTGCCTCAACTTCATCCCTTGTTATTGGTCTATTCAGGGTTTCAACTTCTTCCTGGTTTAGGCTTGGGAGGGTACAAGTGTCCAGGAATTTATCCATTTCTTCCAGGTTTACTGGTTTATGTGCATAGAGTTGTTTGTAGTAATCTCTGATGGTAGTTTGTATTTCTGTGGATCAGTGGTGATATTCCCTTTATCGTTTTTTTATTGCATCTATTTGATTCTTCTCTCTTTTCTTTTATTATTAATCTGGCTAGCGGTCTATTTTGTTGATCTTTTCAAAAAACCAGCTCCTAGATTTATTGATTTTTTTTTTTGAAGGGTTTTTTGGTGTCTCTATTTCCTTCAGTTCTGCTCTGATCTTAGTTACTTCTTGTCTTCTGCTTGCTTTTGAGTTTTTTTTTTATCTTGCTCCTCTAGCTCTTTCAATTTTGATGATGAGGTGTCAATTTTTTATCTTTCTTTGCTTCTCCTGTGGACATTTATTGCTATAAATTTCCCTCTAGACACTGCTTTAAATGTGTCCCAAGATTCTGGCATGCTGTGTCTTAATTCTCCTTGGTTTCAAAGAGCATCTAGGGTCCCACTCATCACCTGATCCTCCCATATACGACCTCAGCTGATACTACCTCATTTCTCTTGTGGGCATTTAGTGCTGTCAATTTCCCTCTACACACTGCTTTAAATGTGTCCCAGAGATTCTGGTACATTGTGTCTTCATTCTCATTAGTTTCAAAGAACATCTTTATTTCTGCCTTCATTTTATTATTTATCCAGTAGTCATTCAGGAGCAGATTGTTCAGTTTCCATGTAATTGTGTGGTTTTGAGTGAGTTTCTTAATCCTGAGTTCTAATTTGATTGCACTGTGGTCTGAGAGACTATTATGATTTTCGTTCTTTTGCATTTGCCGAGTAGTGTTTTACTTCCAGTTATGTGGTCAATTTTAGAATAAGTGTGATGTGGTGCCGAGAAGAATGTGTATTTTCTGTGGATTTGGGGTGGAGAGTTCTGCGGATGTCTATTAGGTCTGCTTGGTCCAGATCTGAGTTGTATTTAGTAGAGATTTTGTATTTTCACTGTGTTGGCCAGGCTGGTCATGAACTCCTGACCTCAAGTGATCCATCCACCTTGGCCTCCCAAAGTGCTGGGATTACAGGCCTAAGCCACTGCACCAGGCTGGTTACTTCTTTTCTTAAAAGCCCAAAGAGAAGTTGATCCACATAAACTGGGGAGAGGATATCAGTCAAATGCTAGAGTGTGGCTTTAAGTTCTGGCAGCTGGACATATAGAGAGTGTTGCATACCTATCTAAAGAGAAAGGCTGGTGAGGGGGCCCTGCACTCTGGACGGCAGGATCCCATTCAATTACGTGAGTAGAACAAGAAGTTTAAATGTAATTCTTCAGCTTGGTCCTTGCAAATTTCACTACAGGATGTGACTTTATTTATTGAAAATTAATTGGGTACTGGTTCTACGCCAGCTCCTGGGGGAAAAATGATGAGTGGGCATTGTCTTTACGTCTTTAGAACTCAGAGCCCCGTGGGAAGTCAGACACCTAGTTCATGGGGCAAAATGAGAAAAGCTTCCACTATAGATGCGAGAAAAGGGCTAAGAAGCCCAGGGGAAGTAACTGTAGGATTTGGAGTTACTGGTGGAGGGGTGACACCCTCTACTGACTAATGAGGAGGCGAATGAAGAAGGCATGGCTTGTGCTGGCTTGGCAGTAAGAATGCCCAAGCCAGCAGCTTCAAGGCTAATTAAGTGAAAAATGATGCAATTGATTTGTTTGCTTCCAGCCAAATGGAGCTTGGTCAGCATGAAAAACCAACAAGTTTTAAATTTCTCCACATTAAGCCTAATAGATGATGTCAGCATCTTCCCCCAAACGTTCACTCTGATGTTGAAACGTTATATTATTTAAATATTTAAAATGCCTAGCTGCAACTAGGCAAATGAGATTGTACCACGCACAGTAAAATATGATGGTCACCCTTGGGTGTGTGGAAGTCGAGGGGGAGGCAGGGATGTTGAGAAGGTGATAGAAAATGGCATGGTTGAATCTGTTGAGGTAGGTCATTCTAGTTGTGCCCAAGGGGAGAACTTGGAATGAGTAAAACAAGAAGTCAGGGACCTACAAGGAGGCCACAGCACTTGTTCAGGCAAGAAGTGGGGATGGAGGTGGTAAAGTAGAAGAGGAAACATTCCCAGGAAGTTGATAGGACCCAGGATCCTATTTCACGTATGAGAAATCTGCAGCACAAAAATGGATGACAGTTTCATAATGAGGTTCAGACCTCAAACTCAAGCAGTTTACTGAGTTTGCTGAATTCTAACAGTTTCCTACCAAATCCTGCTTTTTAATTTAATTTTAATAAAAACCTTAAAAAGTGGCAATAATCTGCTAAACCCCATGTGTATTTGGTTTTGGGGTTACAAAGAGTAAGAAGGCATAGACCTGCCTCCGAGGATCCTCAGTCTCACCTGGTCTAGTAGGACAGATACCTGAACCACGACACAGTAATGCAGGAGAAACGTGGCCATGTTATGCATAATATGCTTTGGGTGCAAAGAGGACAGCCCAGGCCTAACTTTCCAAGTGGAGTGAGAGAAAGGATTTCATAATTTTGAAGGATGCGTAGTAGCTTTCTAAATGATGAATTGGGGCAACAAGTGGATTTTAGACAAAGGGAAAAGTATGGGCAAAGGCGTGGAGGTGTGGCAGCGTGTATCATGTCCAGAGGCATGTGGCATAATGGTAGACGGTGTGGACTGGGGTTAGCTTGTGTTTAAATTCTGGATCTTTCAATTCTATGACCTTGTGCAAGTTACTTAACTTTCTGTGCCTCATTTCCTCATCTGTTGAATGTTGTTATTAACACATAGAATTGTTATGAAGAGTATTGATACTACTTGTAAATTATTTAGAACAGTTCCTGGTATGTTGTAAATTCTCAATAAATGCTAGCAGTTATTATTTGAAAACATATCTGGGAGTTAAAGAGAGATACAGAAGAATGGAGGGTGTAGCTATTTGCTGTTACTGCTTTTCCTTTAGAATATTCATGGGTGTCAAACATCATGGAAGGGATGGCTCCCAGGACCAGGCAATGCTTTAGTAAGAAATAGACATTAAATTATTTAGGACTTGGAAAAGGAAATTTGAACTCTAAAACAAATGGTGAAACCTGGTCTTTAATCCTGGGCGTTTCAGTCCATCCTCTGGAGCAAATCGACTAATTACTCACAAATTGCCACATTTCAACAGCTGGATTCAAACAACATATTCCTCTGTGGAGCCAGTCCTCACTCTCACTGATTTTAAGGCCAAGGCTTGTCTAATAAATTGGAAGAAATAATAAAACATGAGCCCCCAGTGTGGCCTCTTCCTGGGCACAGAACATTGTATTGGGTTTCACTGAGCCTCCCTTTCAAACTGTGCAAACTAAATGGTTCCCCTTTATTCCCCAAGTTATACTTAACAACAATTGTGCTGGGGAAATGCTGGTCTAGTTGAGACCCCAAGGCCTACAGTAAAGGAAAGAACTGAAAAGTGCTGAGATTATTTACTCAGTTGACTTGTACAATAGTTTCTCTTTGGGGCAATTTGTTACTCAAGTTTCTGAACCAATAATTTCTGCTTTTGAGGGGATAAAAGGATGACCATTTTGGAACTTCTTTTTTGTCCTTATACTGAGAGGCATCAATGACTGATGAAAGTGCATTTTTTCTTCCCATCACCTCTACTTTCCCATTCTAGACCCATCCATGTTGACCAAATCCCACTAGAATTTATTAGTTGCTGAGAAGCATTCACCACACTCTTTCTCTATGGGGTCTCTGAGGACTGGAAACACAACAATGAATTGAAGAAGCATAATATGTATTAAATACCTTCTCTGTGCTGTGTTTTCAGCTAGGCACTGTGAGAAGTAATAGTAGCTAGCAGTTTATTGAGTGTGTGTGTGTGTGCGCACGCGCGTGTGTGTGTGTGTGCGCGCGCGTGTGTGCGTATGTATGTGTGTGCATGTGTGCGTATGTGTGTGCGTACGTGCATACGTGTGTGCGTACGTGTGTATGTGTGTGCGTGTGTGTGTGTGCATATGTGTGTGTGTATGTGCATGCGTGCACATGCCAGGCTCTAAGCACTTTACATTCGTATTCTCATTTAATCTTCACAAGTCTGTGAGGTAGGAATTGTTATGCCCATTTTACTGATGAGGCTGAAAATCAGACTTTAAATAATGTATTTAAGGTCCTTTAGGCAGATGCAGTGTTTGGACTTGAACACAAGTCTTTCAGCCTCCAAAGGCCTCTTCCTTAACCACTGCGATGCCCTGCCACCCTGATGCTAAAGAAGCACAGACTTGGTCCTTGTCTACATGAGAGACGTTGTGCTAGTTTTTATTGACTCTTGTAGGAAAAATCTCCAGGGATGAACATTGGCCAGAACCTTGATCTTGGACTTCTAGGCTCCAGAGTGCGAGAAAATCAGTTTCTGTTGTTTAAACCACCCAGTTTAAGGCATTTTGTTATGGCAGCCAGAGAAGACTAGCACAGATTTTGGGAGTGGGGTTAAATGAGGCTGTCCAGAGCCTTGGGGCAGGGCCTCCCTGCAGAGCCATGGGTAGGGCTACTGTCTAGGAATGTAGGGGTGATGCTGCCACTCCATTGGGCCTGAAGCACAGAGCATCCAGTCAAAGAGGATTCTTCTCAAGCCTCAAGACTAAATGAAATTTGCCCTGCTAGGCTTTGGACTTGTTTGGAACCAGCCACTCCTCCTTTCTTTCCTACTTCTCCCTTTTGGAATGGAAATGTCTATGGAATGGAAATGTCTATCCCATGCCTGTCCCACCGTTGTATTTTGGAGGCCCATAACTTGTCTAGTTTTACACGTTCACAGCTGGAGAGGAGTTTTGCCTCAGGATGAATTGCCCCTTCAGTCTCACCCATACCTGACTTAGATTCTGGCTGTATAGAAAGTGTCAGGGAGTGGGGTGTGGTTTAGAAACATGCAGTAGAATAAAACAAGAACTGACAGGCCCACTGCTCAGGGCAGATGACCAAGAAAGACAGATGGACTCATGGGAGCATTTGCATAGTCTCTTGTAGATTTCTCCTGATTTAATTGTCACTAAACAACAAAAGGTAGGAAGTAGGTAGTTATCCATGTTACAGACAGTGAAGCTGATGTCTTTGGAGAGGTGAAGGGACTTTGCAAGGGTTGGGAAGGGACATGCACACCCGATCCAGTGCTCACCCCCTGAGCATCCGGGCTGCTCACCACTTATGCAGCAAGTGAGAATGCTTAGGAGATGGGGAAGAATGTATGTAGCAAGAGAATTGTTCACCGGATTGAGGCGGCTTTAATCTAGAATTCAGGGATAAGGAGAAAAATGCCAGACTATCAACTATTAACTGAAGAGGACAAGGAGTGTGATGTTGAAACAAGAATAGCTGAAGTGTCATTATTCTAAGGAAAAAGAAACAAAGTGTGATAAAAGCAATACTTATAGCTTCAGACTTGGGTCTAGTATCATGCAGGATATGGAGGATGGATAAATGTCAACATTTTAATACAAAGTAATACGACAGAATGATTTCTGAGAATACGTCAACACAAATGACTTGGATGAGGAAGCAAAATTGTGGGGTAGAGGTATGAGGATACCTAGGGTATCTAAGTAATTATACGCAGGGGTCCAGAAATTTAAAGACCATGTATGAGACATGGAAAGATGGTCAGATAACCAGGGAAACAAGAGAGGTATAGACATAAAAAAAAAAAAAGTGTCAGAATGGGGAAAGCCTAGGAGGAGCTGCAGCTTGCAAAATTGTTATGAACTGAAAAGAAATTTTTTTGGAAGTTACTTTTGAAATCAGAAGTGGAAATAAGGGTTGAATGATAGGCCTGTTGCTTGGGGCAGTTGGGATCATATTAACAGATGACAGAGTGGGCAGTGTTATTTTGCCTCTGTAATCTCTATCAAAGAGAATGACCTTAAAACCAAAAAGAGCAGAACAAACAGAATAAAGCGGGAATTGAAATCTAAAACAGGTGAGGTGACAGTTCAGAGTGGTTCTGAATGAGCCCAAACCCAGATGAATTACTTCTAAGGGAGTTGGAGCTCAGAAACACTGTCCTGAACTCTGAAGAATGATGGAGAATGCAGAGGCCACACTGCTGTGCTTCCCCATCCTCCCGAAAGGGAAAAGGGTTAGGTCTCCACACCTGATATCGACACCCGACAAGATTCCAGAGCCTACTGTTAAGTAGAACTTGGCTTAGCAGAGGGAATGACCACCGTTGAAACTGGCATGGGTTCATTAAAAACAGGTGAGGGAGGTCAAGAGATCGAGACCATCCTGGCTAACGTGGTGAAAACCTGTCTCTACTACAAACACAAAAAATTAGCCGTATGTGGTGGTGGGCGCCTGTAGTCCCAGCTACTCCAGAGGCTGAGGCAGAATGAACCCAGGGGGTGGAGGTTGCAGTGAGCTGAGATTGCGCCACTGCACTCCAGCCTGGGCGACAGAGCAACACTCCATTTCAAACAACAGCAACAACAAAACAAAAAAACAGGTGAGGCAAGTGGGGGGACCCACACTCCGTTTGTGAGGAGGAACTAGGTTAGCAAATGAGACAAATGACATAGCCAAGAGGTAGATGTTATTCCTCAGAATGTACCTGTGGAGGTGAAGAAACCTGGCTTGCATGGCATCTCTAGAAGGCAGGGAGCTGAGTGCCTGTTTCTGATGTGTCTCGGTAAGACAACATGAGAGCTGGGATCTCTGAGGAGGCTCCATCTTCTCAATTGGCTTTCTGAGCAAGTGGAGGTAGAAGGTAAAAGAGTAAGCATGTGAGAGCCAAAATATCACCTTTATTACTGATAAAGGCTAAGCTGGAGGACTTAGCATGGGGTGAGAGGCAATTAAACCCCTCAACTAGACAGACAAATCTGTTCAGCCACAGGCAGCATGGACTAAGTCAGGCTCCCCAGGGAGAAGAGCAGAACTCATGTTCTCCAGAGCTGACCCGTCCAACAGAAACAGAAGGAGTAGCTGAGATGAGAATGACCAGTTGACTTTTCTCGAATTCACGAATCAGAGTAAGCCACTACTTTTCTCCCAGGAAGGAGCAATGGGTGGTGGGAGATGCCAGGAGTGACACAGCTACACACGGGAAGCAGCAGAGGCACCCCCCAGTCCACGTCATCCTTCCACGCCGTCGCAGCCGCACTCAGCGTTACTCCATTTACTTGTTGCCTCCTTCAACAACTACCTCCCTCGGTCACTTCCTGGCACATTGAGGTCCTCCATAAATACGGAATGGATAGTGTTATTTGAAATATTTATTTTTAAACTGGCTTATTTTTATTCTTGGTAAGTCATGGTTTCTCCTAGTTCCTAATCGCCTCGAGGGCCCCCGCTGATTAAATCAATGGTACTCATTGCTTCTGGAAGAAGACAGCTTAACGAAGTGTTCACCGCTCAGTTTTGTTTCAAAGTAGAATTTTGTTTTAAAATACAGTCTAAGCCCACAGCAGAGACAGTAGTCTGAAAACTATTTTGCAAGAACTACACTGACAAGCTGTGTTGACATCCAGAGAAACAAACTTGGCCTCTTTTTATTCATGTTGTAAGTTGGGTAACTTGGACTGGAATTGTTTTCATAACTCTGAGTGTCAGGGATCCTAGGCTGGCCAGGTTAGCTTGGCTGAGGGGTGCCTTTGCTAAGACCAAGCTAAAGGATTATGTTCTTGTGTACTGCAGCTGATGGGAAGAAAACAACAAAACAAGCCCTCTGCTCCAGTGTCATGTCCAGTTAATGGTAGAAACTTGCTGTACCAGATCCAGATTGGAATCCAGGCTTTGTTTGTATGACCTCAGGCAATCTCCTTAAACTTTATGAGTCTGTTTCCTTAGTGATAAAAGGCTGATAGGAGCCTTACTTTTGTGAATGTTCTCCTGTGGCTCCCTTAACCGCTGCCAGTCTGCCCACACCAGCAGCTGTGGCCACCATGTAAGTCCAGCCCTAAACCTCGGCTTAGGGGGCCCTCCAGCTGTTGACTTCTTTCCGTCCCCTTCAAATGTTCTCATGTGGAGAGTTCTCTGGGTCAGTCACCCACTTGGTGGGACATCTCTCTTGTCTTGGCAGGCCCAGCGGGATTGGGTGACCTTACCTCAGCCTGTCACTTTGGTTCTGGCCACATACCCTCAGAAGATAGCACATCAGCAGGCCTAGAGCCCAACTGGCCTCCTGGGTCACTGTGAACCAGGCTTACTGAATGTCCTGGCTTCTTCCTTTCTTGGAGGGAGGTCAGATGATTCACTGGATTGCCACAAAGGGTAAAGGAGATTTTATGAAGCACTGTGCTTGGTAAACAGTGGGTATTCGAAAATGTTGGTTCCTATCCTTCCACAGTTATTGCAAGGGGCTGTCTCAGTGAGGAGCAAGATGATAGCTCTTCTTTTTTTTTTTTTTCTTTTTTTTTGAGATGGAGTTTCGCTCTTGTTGCCCAGGCTGGAGTGCAATGGCGCGATCTCGGCTCACCGCAACCTCCGCCTCCTGGGTTCAGGCAATTTTCCTGCCTCAGCCTCCTGAGTAGCTGGGATTACAGGCACGCGCCACCATGCCCAGCTAATTTTTGTATTTTTAGTAGAGACGGGGTTTCACCATGTTGACCAGGATGGTCTCGATCTCTTGACATCGTGATCCACCCACCTCGGCCTCCCAAAGTGCTGGGATTACAGGCTTGAGCCACCGCGCCCGGCTCTTCTTACTTAAAATTCAACATTTCAAGAAGACTGGAGAGCAGGGAGAGCTCTCATGCAAAAAGAGGCAGAGAAGCAAGGTGCTTCTTCATCTTAGCTGAAATTTATCTCATAATAGCTACTTGGCCTACTGACTGCTTAGTCACTTAATCTACTGTCACTTCTGTTAGTCACTGCTCCTGGAGAATTCTTATCACAATTATGATCTCTTTTGTTTATTTTTAAATCTATTCTTACTGCCATTAGAAAAACCAAGTTGGAAGCCAGCAAAGCAAAGTGAGCAGAACCTGCAGGAGAGATGACCTCTTAGGATCAGATGGACCATCAGTAGAAGATTTCAAAATTAGAAATAGCGCTCTGTTGCACAGGGGATGAATTAGAAGCCAAAGGAAGATGAGCAAGATTTGGTCCTGAGGAATCCATGAGGACAAATGCCTTAGTTTGATGCAGGCAAGGAAGAGATCTGACGGAAGGGCCCCAGACCAAGCTATTTGTGTCAGTGTGGTTCTTCAGGAAAGGCTCACATAGTAGGTCTGCAAAATTGATGCTGAATTGATGTTATAGGGTTTCTGGCCAACCTAAAGACGAGTGTTAATTCTGTTGCCTCTCAGGCAGGGCTGGTTTTATGGCAGCTGAACAGGGACCTACTCTTCACAGGAGCCAGGCCTTTGGCTTAACGCTTGGCTGTCATCTTGAAATTCTAAATAAGTTTGTCTTTGAACTTGTGTTTTGTAAGAAAACCTGATGGTACAATGGAACATGCATATGAGCAAAGGAGAGATGCCAGCAGCACACGTGCAGGGTAGGCCCAGGCTCCTCAACACAGTAGGCTGTGGGCAGCATGCATACTGAACAGTTGGCCTAGCCTCCCCACACACATGCCTGGAGCTGTCTGGGTGCTACAGAGCCCAGAGGAGTTGGCCAGGCCAGGACCTAGGCCCTGTGATGATGGTGGTGGTGGCAATAGCATAAGCAGCAGCAGTAGTGGCGTGGCCACGAGAGAGGAGGAATGCTATACGAGGTAGTGCAGGGTCTCCAGTGGGAGGTTGGCTTGCCTGTCCATTCCTGGTTTGTCCCTGTGGCATCTGTACAGATATTAACTCTCCAGCCTGAGCCCCAGAATAGGAACTGCAGGTGCACATGCAGTAAACCTTGTCAGCAAATTATACAAATTATATAAAGTAAAAGTGTACACATGGACACTGCAATAAACCATACAAGAAAGTTACTACAGTTCTTCAAAAAATTGAGAATTTGGGGGCTTGAAAACTGCTGCAAATTGCAAAGCAAGTTCCGCAGTTTTAGAAATAGAAATTAGATTTAAAGATCATTACATTCAAGGGAAAAGAACACTATTTTCATATGATACTCTGGCTGAACCAGTTATTTGTGAGGGAGACGATTTAAAAATTAATTTTTCCTTGCATTTGAAGACACAGCTGTTTTGAATGATATACAAATCATATTGCCAATTTCAGTTTCTTGTACATATTCTACAAGTTATAGAACATTTCAGAGGCAACATTAAAATGCCATAAGAATTTCCATTGAAAAATTCAGATGTACACAAAAACTTAATTGAATGAAGAGTTAAATCTTTTTAGTAACATTGCTTTGCAAAAATTATCAGCTCTAGAGGTACTAAAATTTATATTTTGAAATAATTTCACAGAAATCTATTCTAATGTTATCATAAACTATAAAATACTCTTAATAGTTCCAATAAGCGTTGCATCAGCATAAATCCTTCTCAGAATTAAAAATTACCAAAAATTATGTGTGATCTTGCACTTGCTAAGGAGAGGTTGCTCTCAACTATGTCAACTGAAAATGAAGTTTCTATAAATTTCAATATATGAAGTTGCTATAAACCTAATATATAAATTTCCAGAAAAACAAGCCAAAAAAATCTTATGATCAATCAAGATATCACTCTGGTTGTTATTATTTATTGTGTTATGTAAAATTATGATGCCAACATACTATATTTATGCTATTTATAAATTTGTTATACATCTATCACTATCACCCCATTGTGTTTTGTAATTAATACAATATATTTTTTCTAAAAAATACAATCTTTTTAAAGGAAAAAGCTTGATATTTTAGTGTGTTTAGCTGCACACTTGCCGCCCCCTGCTTTTTGAATAAGGAGCCTGACATTTTTATTTTACGCTGGCCCTGCAAGATATATGGCTAGTCCTGCTCTCAGGGCTATTTCTCAGCTGGCCTTAGGATTCATTGCAGAAAAATGATCATTTTTCTTGTCTGCTTTGATAAAAGCCTTGAGTGAATTCTTATAGAAGATAGAGCTATGGGGATTGCATAGTGATAAGCAGGTGGCCTTCTGGGAGGTGAGCACCAGGAGCCATGGAGTCAACAGCCGACTCTTCGATGGTGAAAGCTCGGACCTAGCACGGGACCTGGCAAAAGCTCAACAAACATTAGTTGAATGAAAGGGTTATGGATGCCATCATCAGAACAGGGGACGGCTCAGTATGTGCAAAATACTCAAAGACACAGAGCCAATCAAAGGCAGAGGGGACAGGATGAAAACCGGTATGCTGACTTAGTTTCATATAGGGTTTTCTGAGAACACTCATTCTGAGATACTAGTAGAGATCTCATATACTCAGGGTGCAGTGGCAGAGGAGGTTTGGGAAATGCTATATTAAACCAAAGTAGACGGGTTTTGTTTGTTTTTAACTGCAGTGTTACCAGCATCACTAACATTCTGATGTGCACTGTGCTTCTCCAAGAGAGGGATATACTATGTTGTCTTTTCTAAAGTTGATGACTATGGAATCTTTATTTGGCAGATGCTGCTCCTCAGTCACAGTCTGAAAAACGCTCATTGGCTATCTTCCTTTCTGATTTCTTCTGGGTAGGAGCTCTAACAAATGACTAAAAAGTGGTGCCCAAATCATTCAGGACCAAACTCTTAGGTCCAAGCTGGAAGGCAAGACCAGCTTTTGATTATGGAGCCAGGCAACATGGTGCAGGGAAATGAGTGTGGATCTGGGAACTGAGAGCTGGATTTCTCTTGTCTTCTTAGCTTTGTGATATTGGATAATCACTGCCTCACTGAGTTTGCCCAGCTACAAAATAGCAACAATAAAATCTGTATTATTATTAGTGAAGGAGTTATTAGAGGCCTAAATAAGAAAATGTATGTGACACAGCTGAGTACAAGGCCTGATATGTAATAGCTGTTCAGTAAATTTTTGATCTCAAATTTCTGCTGTCAACCTATTTTAACTTGTAGGTGGTTTGCAACTATTTTTAAGGTAGCAGAATCCAGAGTCATTAATTCAGATGGCTCTTTGAAGGAAACCAACTTAGAAACTGGGTATAAGCCATGCTGTTCTGATGGGAGTGGGAATGGGAGACTGAGTACAGGGACATTTTCCATAAGTTCTACTTTAAAATTTATTAATTTTTAAAAATTTTATTAAGAACCCTTAACAAGAGAGTTACCCTCTTGACATTTGTAAGTGAACAATAGAGTACTGCTAACTATAGGTACAATGTCATATAGCACATCTCTAGAACTTTTTCATCATGCATAACTGAAGCTTCTATGAGCTCAACTTTTATTTTTTTATTTTTATTTTTTATTTATTTATTTATTTATTTTTGAGACGGAGTTTCGTTCTTGTTACCCAGGCTGGAGTGCAATGGCGCAATCTCAGCTCACCGCAACCTCCGTCTCCTGGGTTCAAGCAATTCTCCTACCTCAGCCTCCCAAGTAGCTGGGACTACAGGCGTGTGCCACCATGCCCAGCTAATTTTTGTATTTTTAGTAGAGACGGGGTTTCACCATGTTGACCAGGATGGTCTCGATCTCTTGACCTCATGATCCACCTGCCTCGGCCTCCCAAAGTGCTGGGATTACAAGCGTGAGCCACCGCGCCCGGCCTCAACTTTTATTTTTAAATTTTGTTTATTTTTAACTTTTATTTTAGGTTCAGGGAACATGTGGAGGTTTGTTGCACAGGTATACTTGTGTCATGGAGGTCTGTTGTACAGATTACTTTATCACCCATCCAGGTATTAAACCTAGTTCCTATAGTTATTTTTTTCTAATCCTTTCCCTCCTCCCAACCTCCACCCTGAAGTAGACCCCAGTGTCTGTTGTTCTCTTGTGTTCATGAGTTCTCATCACTTAGCTTTCACTTATAAATGAGAACATGTGATATTTGGTTTTTCTTTTCCTGCGTTAGTTTGCTAAGGATGATAGCCTCCAGCTTCATGTTCCCACAGAAGACATGATCTCAGTCTTTTTTATGGCTTCATAATATTCCATGGGATATATGTACCACATTTTCCTTACCCAATCTGTCATTGAAGGGCATTTAGGTTGATTCCATGTCTTTGTTATCATGTGGTGCAATGAATATTCACTTGTATGTGTCTTTATGGTAGGATGATTTATATTTCTCTGGGTATATACCCAGTCATAGGATTGCTGGGTCAAATGGTAATTCTGTTTTTAACTCTTTGAGGGAATGCATACTGCTTCCCACAATGGTTGAACTAATTTATACTCCCACCAACAGTGTGTAAGTGTTCCCTTATACAGAGGAAAGGGAACACTTATACACTGCTGGTGGGAGTGTAAATTAGTTCAAACTTTTTTTTTTGACTTTTAAATAATTTTTTGACTTCTTAATAGTAGCCATTCTGACTGGTGTGAGTGATATTGTGATTTTGATTTGCATTTCTCTAATGATCAATAATATTGAGCATTTTTCATATGCTTGTTGGCTGCATGTATATCTTCTTTTGAAAAGTGTCTGTTCATGTCCTTTGCATACTTTTTAATGAAGATTGTTTGCTTTTATTTTGTAAATTTAAGTTCCTTATAGATGCTGGATATTAGACCTTTGTCAGGTGCATAGTCTGCAAATGTTTCCTGTCATTCTGTACGTTGTCTGTTTACTCTGTTCATAGTTTTTTGTGCTGTGCAGAAGCTCTTAATTAGATCTCATTGTACTAGACCTAATTTTGCCTTTGGTTGCAATTGCTTTTGGTGTCTTTGTCATGAAATCTTTGCTCATGCCTATGTCCAAGTTGGTATTGCCTAAGACAGGGTTTTCATAGTTTTGGATTTTATATCAAAGTCTTTAATCCATCTTGAGTTGATTTTTATATATGTTATAAGGAAGGGGTCTAGTTTCAACATTCTGTATATGGCTAGCCAGTTATCAGCACCATTTATTGAATAGGGAGTCTTTTTCCAATTGCTTGTTTTTGTCAGCGTCATAGAAGATCAGATGTTGTAGGTGTGTGGCCTTATTTCCAGGCTCTCTTCTCTGTTCCACTGGTCTATATTCCTGTTTTTGTACCAGTGTCATACTGTTTTGGTTACTATAGCCCTGTAGTATAATTTGAAGTCGGATAATGTGATACCTCCAGCTTTGATCGTTTTGCTTAGAATTGTCTTGGCTATTCAGGCTCTTCTTTGGTTCCATATTAATTCTAAAATAGTTTTTTCCTAGTTCTGTGAAGAATGTCATTGGTAGTTTGATAGAAATATCATTGAATCTGTAAATTGCTGTGGGCAGTATGGTCATTTAAATGATATTGATTCTTCCTATTCATGAGCATGGCATGTTTGTGTCTTCCCTGATTCCTCTGAGCAGTGTTTTGTAACTCTCATTGTAGAGGTCATTCACCTTCCTGGTTAGCTGAATTCCTTAGATATTTTATTCTTTTTGTGGCAATTGTGAATGGGATTGCCTTCCTGATTTGACTCTTAGCTTGGCTGTTGTCAGTGAAGTGATTTTTGTACACTGATTTTGTGTTCTGAAACTTTGCTGAAGTTTTATCATCGGAAGGAGAATTTGGGCTGAAACTATGGAGTTTTCTAGACATAGAATCATATTGTTTGCAAATAAGAATAATTTGACTTCCTCTCTTTCTATCTGGATGCCCTTCATTTCTTTCTTTTACCTGATTCCTTTGGATAGAATGTCCAATATTATGTTGAATAGGAGTGGTGAGAGACAGCATCCTTGTCTTGTGCTGGTTTTGAAGGGGAATGCTTCCAGCTTTTGCCCATTCAGTATGATGCTGGCTGTGGGTTTGTTATAGATGGCGCTTATTATTTTGATATATGTTCCTTCAATTCCTAGTTTATTGAGCATTTTTAACACAGAAGGATGATGCATTTTATCAAAAGCCTTTTCTGCATCTATTGAGATAGTCATGTGGGTTTTGTCTTTGGTTCTGTTTATGTGATAAATCACACTTATTGTTCAATTTTGTGGTCAATTTTAGAGTATGTGGCAATGAGAAGAATGTATATTCTGTTGTTTTTAGGGGAAGAGTGATGTAGAGGTCTATCAGTCCCTTTGGTTCAATGTTGAGTTCAAGTCCTGAATATCTTTGCTAATTTTCTGCCTTGATGATCTGTTTAATACTGTCAATGGAATGTTGAAGTCTCCCACTGTTATTGTGGGAGTCTACATCTTTTTGTAGGTTTCTAAGGATTTGCTTTATGAATCTGGGTGTTCCTGTGTTGGGTGCATATATATTTAGGATAGTTAGGTGTTCCTGTTGAATTGAACCTTTTACCATTATACAATGGCCTTCTTTGTCTTTTTGATCTTTGTTGGTTTAAAGTCTGTTTTTATCTGAAACTAGAATCATACCCTTTCTGTGTTCAATTTACTTGGTAGACTTTCCTCCGTCCCTTTATTTTGAGCCTATGGTGTCATTATGTGGGATGGGTCTCTTGAAGACAACATACCATTGGGTCTCACTTTTTTATCCGGCTTGCCACTCTGTGCCTTTTAAGTGGAGTTAGCCCTCAAAATTAGCATTGATATGTGTGGATTTGAGCCTGTCATTGTGTTGTTAGCTGGTTATTATGCTGGATTGTTTATGTGGTTGCTTTATAGTGTCACTGGTCTGTATATTTAAGTGTGTTTTTGTATTAGCTGGTAGTAGTCTTTCCTTTCTACACCTAGTGCTCCTTTTGAGATCTCTTGTAAGGCAGGTTGGGTGGTAACAAACTCCCTTAGCATTTGCTTGTCTGAAAAAGATCTTATTTCTTCTTTGCTTAGGAAGCTTAGTTTGGCTGGGCAAGAAATTCGGGGTTGAACATTTTTTTTTTTCTTTAAGAATGTTGAATATAGGTCTCCAATCTCTTCTGGCTTTAGGGTTTCAGCTGAGAGGTCTGCTGTTAGCCTGATGGGGTTCCCTTTGTAGGTGTCCTGCCTTTTCTATCTAGTTGCCTTTAACATTCTTTCTTTCATTTCAACCTTGGAAAATCTGATGACTATGTGTCTTAGGGATGATCTTCTTGTGTGGAGTCTTGCAGGGGTTCTCTGTATTTCCTGAATTTGACTGTTCGCCTCTCTATCAAAGTTGGAGAAGTTTTCATGGACAATATCTTGAAATAAGTTTTCCAAGTTTGCTTTCTCCTCCTCCCTTTTAGAGATGCAGTGATTCATAGATTTGTCCTCTTTACATAATCCCTTAATTTGAAAGGTTTTGTTGATTTATTTTCATTCCTTTTTCTTTTCCTTTTTCCTTTTTTTTTTTTTTTTTTTGAGATGGAGTTTTACTCTTTCACCAGGCTGGAGTGCAATGGCATGACCTTGGCTCACTGCAACCACTGCCTCCCAGGTTCAAGCAATTCTCCTGCCTCAGCATCCTGAATAACTGAAGTGATTACAGGCACCTGCCACCACAACTGGCTAATTTTTTTATTTTTAGTAGAGATGGGGTTTTGTCATGTTGGCTAGGCTGGTCTTGAACTCCTGACCTCAGGTGATCCACCTGCCTTGACCTCCCAAAGTGCTAGGATTACAGGCATGAGCCACCATGCCCAGCCCATTCCTTGTTATTTTTGTCTGACTGTCTTATTTCAGAGAGCCAATCTTCACACTCTGAGATTCTTTCCTCAGCTTGGTCTATTCTGCTGTTAATACTTATGATTGCATTGTGAAATTCTTGTATTGTGTTTTTCAACTCTGTTAGCTCCATTAGGGTCTGTTAAATATGGGCTATTTTGTCCTTCAACTCCTGTATCATTTTATTGTGATTCTTAGTTTCTTTGGATTGGGTTTTGCAGTTCTCCTGAATTTCAATGATCTCATTCCTATCCATATTCTGAATTCTATTTCTGTTATTTCAGTCTCAGCTTGGTTAAGAACTCTTGCTGGAGAACTGGTGCAGTCATTTGGAGGACATACAACACTCTGGACATTTGAGTTACCGGAATTCTTGCATTGGTTCTTTCTCATCTCTGCATGTTGGTGTTCCTTTAACTGCAGTGTAGATTGAGTATAACCAATGAACTTCTTTTCTGGTTGTTTTCACAGGGTGAAGGCTTTGTGGAGGATCTTTAAAGCTGAATTCTTGGCTCTAATTTCAGAGGGGGTTATGTTAGTGAGGTACTTTTGGTGTTGAAGCTTTGGGGTGTGATCCAGTAGGTGGTACGTAGGCGTATTGGTCAGTTGATAGTGTCTTGCTTGGTTGTGTGGCTCCCCTATATTTCCTCACAGTTGCAGTTGTGTTCCCTATCAATGCTCTGAAAGTGTGGGCTCCTCTTTCTCTTGAGAGCTGGCTGTAGATCATGACTTACCACTCCTGAGCTGTGTTCTGCGTCTCGGGGGCAATCTCAGGGCTTATGTTCCTTCCTTAATTTGGAGGAAGCAGAGAAAGGGACCTTTGTAGTGGTTGGGCCAAGGGTCTTTTGCTTGTCTTCTGGGGGCTCCACCCCAAAAAGATGCAGTTCAGCAGTTGCTCAGTGCAATCAGTTCAGAATGAAGGGTCTATGCTGTGAGCCCAAGCTGGGGGTTCCCTGTGTGGTGATGAGCAAAGGTGACTGGGTGGTACCCAGGGGAGATGGACTGGTTTCCTCTCCTTGAGTTGGCTGCAGCTTGTTGGAGGTGTGAATAAGACACTCAGCGTCTTTGCTCCTCCATTAGTCTGAGGATAGCAAGGGTAGTTCCACTGCAGGGGCAGTAGAGGCTTTCAGTTGCCCTTGGCAGCTTCGTACAGAGAGCTGCTGAGCTACTACTGGCTTGATAGCCCCAGTGGGTGGTGGGTGGAGGCCCAGGCATGGAGGATGTGCCTATGAGGAGATATGGAAATGGGCATACATGTAACAGTCTGGCCATTTTTAAGTAGGGCTGATGTAGCATGCTGGGGGGTCCACTCCAGTCTCTAGTCACCTTAGATTTTCCAGGACCTGGAATAATCAAGAGTGAAGGATGCAAAATAGAAAAGATGATGGCCTGCCCTTCCCTCTGGGAGCTCTGTCCCAGGGAAGTACAGAACTGTTGCAGGCCTGAAAGCACCAATAGAAGGCAGCTGGAGACCCTAGTTAGGAGGTCCTCACCCAGTAAGGAGAAATGGGATCAGGGAACCACTTAAAAAAAATGTCAGGCCATGTGTTTGTAGAGCAGCTGTGCCATGCTAGGGTCCTGCTCCAGCCCCCAGTTGCCTTGGTCTCTCCAAAGCCCAAAGGGTGGAATGACTAATTTTCCCAAACAGAAAAGATGGTGGCCCTCCCTTCCCTCTGGGAGCTCCATCCCGCAGAAGTTTGAGTCCTTCTATCAGCCAGAAAACCCCAGCAAATGTAGCTAAAGACCCTGGTTGGAGGTCTCACCTGGTGAGGAGAAGTGGGATTGGGGACTTGCTTTAAAAAGCAGTCTTGCCGTGTTTCCATAGAATAGCTTTGCTGTGCTGGGGTCCACTTCAGCTCCTGGCCACCTTGGACTCCTCAAAGCCTGAAGGCTAGATCAGCTAAGTATCCCAAACAGCAAAGATGGCAGCTCACTCCACCCAAGGGAATCTCTGTCTCAGGGAGGTATCATGTTGCTACTGGTGGCTGGCTGGAATTCCAAGCCAGAGGGTCTTATCCTGTGATGTGTTGTGGAAGTGGGGCCTGTAGTCTTTCATTGATCAGCCTCCTAGATTCAGCCTCTTTCTTGGGGGTAACTAGTGAGGGGGTAGTCTAACCTCCTAATTTGCTGGAGTTGCAATTGTTTTTGCCATGAAGCCCAGGTGTCTAAGCCTACCAGATCTCTGTGTGTGCCTAAGTGGCTGCTCTGCAAGACTCCACGTAGCTTTGTGTGTCAGACTGAAGGCCCTGGTGGAGTGAGGGGATTCAGGAGGGGATCTCCTGACCCAGGGGTTGCAGAGATCCTTCTCCATGAGAGATACATGGGTTTCCTGGGTCACTCATTCACTCACTGCTTCCCTGGGTGAAGGAGGTGCTCCTAGCTCCGTGTTGCTCCTGGGTGGGCTGTTGTCCTGTCTTGCTTTTCTCTGTTCTCTGTGGGTCAGGTTGTTTCCTTGATCTGTCCTAATTCATGTACCTGAATGTTTCATTTGAAGGCGCTGTATTTACTTGCCCCTTCTGTTTTTCTCCATGAGAGTGGCGCACACTAGCTGCTTCTAGTCGGCTGTCTTTCAGCTTAATTTTTAAATCCCATCATTTACTTGACCGTCCCATTGTGATGTCTTATATACACCTCAAAGCAAATCTTTTCATTCCTTGCCTCTGAAGCTAATCTTTCCCATCCCACCATTACCCCGTAGTTCAATGCCCAGTCCAGGATTCGTCTTTGATTCCTTTTTATATCCCTCTGCATCTAGCAAGTCTTGTCAGTTGATCCTCAAATCTGTCCACTTCTGATCATCTCCACTGCTACCTCCCGTTTCAAGCCATCATTACTTGTGGGTGATGTCAGTGCCCAGTTGTTCCAGCCAACTTCCCACTGCCAGTACTTACGTCTTGGTGCCTGAGGGCTGCTCTCCTCCAGTCTTGAAAGATCACTCTGCCTACCTGCTATTGGCTGGAAGTGTTGGGGAATCAGTATCCCCCGCCCCTCCTAACAGCAACCTCAATCAATGACTTTTGGGAGTTGGTGTGTGAATACCCCAGCTGCCTTGCCTTTCAGGTAGAGCTAGTCTGAGGTGTTCTTGGAGCCATTTTTCCAAATTTATCTGCAGGACTAAGCTCTGGTCACTCACTATAGTAGCTGGGGTAATAATATTCTTTGTTGCTTGCCTTCCCTTTCCTATAACACTTCCTCCCACTTCTGTCAAGGTATTTTCTGCAATTCTTAAATACACTAATTGCACTTGAATCCTTGTCTCAGGGTTTGCTTCTGGGAGAACCCAAACTAAGACTCTAGTTTACTGAAATAGCCTATTATCCCCCTATAAATCTTTTTCTGCACATTAGCCAGACTGAAATTCTAAAAATGTAAAGTGGATCATATCGCCTCTGCTTGGTTCCCACTCAGTTTAAATTAATATCCCAAATCCCTAATATAGCTCAACATAGTACAGACTCTGGCCTCATTTCATATCATTCATTCCCTCTTTCATTTCACTGCAGCTATATCAGTTATTGCCTACATCTTGAACTTACCAACTCACTCCTATCTAAGGTCATTTGTACTTATTCCTTCTGCCTGGCACATTCAGACTCCAGAACCTCAGGGGTTGAGCTGCCTTTTAAAATTTGAATCCTAGATCAAATGTCGTCTCCTCTGAGAAGTCATTCTAAAGTAGCTGAAACCTCCCCCTATTACAACTGTTTGAAATTATCTTGATATCTATGTATTTATTTGTTGTTTGCCTCACCCTTCTATAGGACCCCTGTTATAACAGCAATCTTGTACGTCTTGTTCTCATTTTGTCCTCAGCACCTAGAATAGCAACAGGCCTTAGCACTTAGCAGGAAATATATATATATATATATATATATACATATATGTATTTATTTATTGAATGAAGGAATGTAAGGTATAATTACCTTTATGTCAAAGGATTATATATTAATACTTATCATTTACATTATAATTATTTTATTTACAACTTATTGATAACAAAAATACAATTAAATGATCACTATTAATGAAGAGATTTATCTACAAAATAATTATTGTGTCAGAGATGTGCCAGGTACTGTACCAGACATTAAAGATACAAGATGAAAAAGATATTCTCTGCTCTTTCATGGAGTAATTGATGACATAATTTAAAACAGAAAACTGAAAGCGTAGGTTGTCTTTTGTGTTATGAGGACAGCAACAACCGCCTCCCTCTGCGGTGCTTGTGTACTGCAGTGTGCCCTCTGCAGGATTTCACAGAGTCTGGGATGCTTACTGCACTTGCAGGGACCCTTGGAGGGCTCTTCAGGTCTGCAGGTGGGATGTGAACCATAATTTGAGAAATAGTGGTCAGAACCAAATTTGTTTATGACCTGGCATAAAGCTATTTGTATCCTTTAAAAAAAAATCCTCTATATCTGTTATAGGATCTCTCCCATTTTACTCCAGGAGAAATGGAAGCTTCAGAGTACCATCACCATGCTCATTCTCAAAATGCCCTTGGGAGCAAGTAACTGTTTTCTACTCTGAGCGTATGGAGAATTCCACATTGTAATTCCCACCCTAGCAGATGGATAGCATTATGTCACACGCTTGCAGCAGACTAGCCATACTGATCCAGTCAACGTATAGATGTTATAGTTCATGGATTTTAAAATGTACATTTTTTTTTCACATTTATCATCTTTGAAATTGGAACACTTTCAAACTTATTGGTATGTCATAGTTTAAATCAGAAATGCTTTTTTCTTAATACTACATATAATTATGTTTTATAATTGATGGCATCTTATATTAGATAAATAGAATAAAATATCCTATAGCATTCTTGGTTGAGGAGAAGCAACTAGAATGACTTTTTCTAATTTTTCTCCATTATACATGAAATATTTTGCATTATCAGGAGGAAGGCAATTGTCTGAAAGGAAGAAATAAAATTAAGAGGAAGATGGGGTGCTGGCCTTGTTGCTTCCCGTCCACTGGCCAAGAAATGCTAACACTGTGCTTACCTGGCTGTTCTTCTCTGAGTATCCCCTTGGACCTTTTCCTTCCTTCTCTCAATTTTAAAATGTTACGTCTCTTGTCTCCCAGTCCCTCAGAATTAGTCAATCTGATAATTCTATGAGAAACTTCCATAGCAGTGAATCATAATGACTTCATGCTTTATCCTTTTTTCTTCCTTCTCCTGTATCTTGTGCATTTTAAGTGTCTTACTGGAGTCATAATGCCTCAGTCCAAAAGAGAAACTTTCATGGTCGAAATTATGGTATCTGTGACAAGCTCGCAGAAGTCATGTTTTAAGTTTACAGCTCCCTAAAACTCACACCACTTAGTAGAGCAGCTACAATTTTCATACTATTTTGCAGTTTACAAAACAGACATTGAAAACATTTTCTTACAAAAGCCTCATTAAAACTCTCTGAAGAAGGTGAGGCAGACTTTGTCAACATTTTTTAGATGAAGAAGCAGATGTCCAGAGAAATGAAGCAAATTAGTAAGGAAACCCAGGTGATTAGCGGAGGAGGTAGGACCAGATTCCAGGTATTATGATTCTGGAGGCATTGTTCCTCTTTTTTAGAAAGAGACCCCTGTTTGCAATTTTTTCCCTTGCCTATGAGTAGGTGAGCCTCAAAGAAGGTGAAGTTATTCATGTCAGAGGTGTTGGTCTTTACTCTGGGAGTCCTGAGAAGTCATTGAAAGAATTTAAGCAGGAGAATAAGATGAACAGGTTATTGTTTGTCTACTTGTTAAAGAGCTATCTGGGTGCAGAGGGGAGAATGAATTTTAGGAAGGCAGGAATGGAAACATTTAGAAGGTTATTGCAGTAGTTTAGGGAAGAGATGGTTGTTCTTGGTCCAGGAAGATTACAGTGGATGGGGGAGACGTGGAGGGAATTTGGGGATGATGGCAGCTAAAGCATGTATCCTATAGCCTTTTTGCCCTAGCTTAAATCCAACTACCAGCTGAAGGTCTGTGCTCTATAGGATTCTGGGAGTAGTGCTCAGCCTTCTGGCGAAGACAGGAACCTTGAGATAGGGGAAAGTCCTGGAGCAAAACTTATTTATTACAGGGAGCTTGAGCCATGGAGATCCATGGCTGATGTGGTTCTAGGAATGCCTGTTGGCCACCCTGTTCCTGAGGAGCTGAGGTAAGACTGCAGCATGGATGGGGTTCCCTTATCCCTTAGAGCTGTGGTCTTTGTTGCTGAGGAGATAGAGAGCAGAGAGACTTCCTCCAGAGGTTTCATCAGGGGAGAGGCAACCCGCCACCTGGGTTGGCCCCTAGGGTCAGAGGCTGTTGTTCTTTTTACTGTTCCCAAGTTCATTGCCATTTTTGAAAGCTTAACCTGGGTTGCAGAATCAAGAGTTCACAGAGGAAAATTCAGTGCACCTAGGGGTTTTCAATAGCTACAGAGATCAATGACAACACCCAGACAGGTAACTCCTTTGAATACAACTGCTAGAGGAGACAGGCATTGGTCTTATTTTAAAAAGTAATGTAAGTACTTAAGGAACGTCATATAGTATTAAAAAATACTTATTAGAAGGAGAAAATAAAACAAAGACAGCCATGATTTTTACATTTAAAAACCAGGGAGAGGATGATCATATTGAAAACCTTGTTAAAGACCTGGAAGTTCAAGTGAAAGAAATATCTTAGAGTGAGGATCAGAAATACAAAGAGACAGAAATCATGAGAAAAAAATGAGGCCTGAAGAACAGATCCTGGAGGCCTGAGATGTGAATACTAGGAGCGCAGAGAAGCTAGACTCCAGGAGAGTTTGATGACAGATGTAGGTGGGAGTTGGTGGATAGGAAATGCCAAGGATGACTCCAACGCTTCTGGTTTGGGCAGTTGGGTAGATGGTAGTACCACTGCCTGAAATAGATCATCCTGGAAGATAAGTGGATTGTGGGGCAAAGAGGGCAGGTGGGGAATGATGAGTTCAGTTGTGTTGAACTTGAAATGCTTACAGACATGGAAGTGGAGACATCGAATGGCTGTTTCAATGTAGTTCTAGAGTTCAGAGCAGAGATACCTGGCTGGAGATACAGAATGGAAAACCACCAACCTCTAGTGCTCTTGACATAAAGGGTATAGATGAGAGAGTATCTGAAGTGTGAGGCAACAAAACAAACCCCCAACCTTTGATAGGTGGAGCAAGTCTCCATGGCACATGTTTACCTATGTAACAAAGCTTCCTGCATGTGTACCCCAGAACTTAAAAAATAAGCCAATAAACAAAAACCCAAAGCTGTACAGACAAAGGTGGCAGTGTGACCAGTCTCTTCCTTCCTTTTCCCTTTCCTCCCCTACTCTTGATTCCACACTTGGCTTTACATGTCCTTTCTTATTACATGATATGAGACTTGCTGGGGAAAGAAAGGGCAAGAAGAAAAGAAAAGAGGAGAATAATGAAGAATGTAAGGAAGAATAGTGGGAGGGATGTACCCTAAAATGGGGATGCAGTGGTAAATCTGCCCTCTGATCACCAGGGCAGAGGGGTGATCCATGAGAATGCAGTCTCTCATGGTGCCTCAGTGAGGCGCCATAGCTATCCCTCCTGAGACATAAAAGGAAAAGTAGAGCTAGCATCTGCTGAGCAACTGCTATATTGGGCATGCTCTTTAACACTCATTCTTTCATTTAATTTCCTTTAATGATCTCATTATAGAAGGAAAGTGAAACTCAGAAAGGTTGAGAAAGTTCCCCAAGATCACAGTCGGAAAGCAACAGGGTGAAATGAATCTGTGCAACTCTGAAGCCCTTGCTTTTCCTGCTGTACTATAGAGCATCTGCATTAGAGGCAGCAGGCAGCAGATTTAGATACTGATCCACATGACTTTATTTGTATTTTCACTGGGCTTTTGTTATCTCAGGACATTCAAAGATTTACACTCTCTCTTCTACCAAAGTTAAGTACATACTGCCAGCTTGACCTTTCAATCTTGGCTGCTCTTCGCTTCTCTCAAGTTACCAGCCAGCTCAGAAAAAGGGAGAAAAATGAACTCTTATTCTTTCTAGAAGTTGAATGGCTGCTTCTACCTAGAAAGCCAATCTTCTGTGGATTAAACTCTCTCATCAACTATTAGCTGGATCCTAAATCATTGATAAGAGGGACAACCCCTCAATTCATTGATTGACGTCTTGAGAGTTTATCAACTCTAAAAAAAATAAAAGCAGCAACATCTGAGACAATAGTCAGCATTTATTCAATCTAAGAGAAGATGCAGTTCTTGTTTTCAACTTAGAAAAATGCCTCGTATTATCAGAATAAAGATAAGTGACATTTCTTCTAACTTATATGTATATGTATAAAAGCAACACCAACAGGGTCTCTTGCATGTAAAGCACACTGTATTTTGTACAGAAGACTCAACAAAGTAGCATGTTAAGTTCTATATTTCTCATGATCCTCCACATTGTAAATGTTCACTTATGTGGAATGTTCACTTATCCCCCTCAATGCAATTTGTGGAAATTTTACCATTTTTTCAAATTTAGGAGACTCTGGTTATTATAGGGATATCCCTGTAGGTCTCCTTAAGGACTTGACAATTATCTTAGGGTGACTGAGCACGTATAATATGCACTAGGCAATTCATTCCCCCCACCTTTTTTTTGAGATGGAGTCTTGCTCTGTTGCTTAGGCTGGAGTGCAGTGACATGATCTCCGTTCACTGCAACCGCTGCCTCCTGGGTTCCAGTGATTCTCCAGCCTAAGCCTCCTGAGTAGCTGGGACTACAGGCACACACCACCATGCTTGGCTAAGTTTTGTATTTTTATTAGAGATAGGGTTTCACCATGTTGGCCAGGCTGGTCTCAAATTCCTGTCGTCTAGTGATCCACCCACCTTGGCTTCCCAAAGTGAAGATTGCTGGGATTACAGGAATGAGCCACTGCACCTGGCCTGCACTAGGCAAATCTATTAAATTCAGCAAACACTTAGGGAATGATGGTTAGCCATGTGTGTGTTATGCCCAAAAGTTAAACAGGAAAATACCATGTTGCTGCCCTGCTTACAGCTCTACAGTGGGCAAACAGGCAAAGAAATAAAAGCTGAGCTTGTAAGGAAAGATGAAAGACTGAGTATATAGATTATATGTAGATGTATCTCCTCTCTCTGTAAAATCTTTTAAAATAATAGTAAAATAATAAAAAGTTATCTCTCTATAATGAAGAGAATGAGAAATTTCAGCAAATTTCTTGAAGATAGAAAATAGGTGAAATGGTGGTACCCGGTGAAGTGGAGGAAAGGATTGGCTACAATTAAGAAGAAAACTTGTGTTATGTCAAGTTAAATTTAAAGCTAAAACAAGACCTAGGAACTGAAGACATCAGGCATAATGGAGGGTGAAGTGGTACGTGGGTTATAAACAGAGGCAATAATTGGAACTATATATGGACAGTCAACATTTCCCTCACTCCTAAACACTAACTCTGAGGCATTCCCCCCACCATCAACTTATGCTAACCAACAAGCAAACACACACACACACACACACACACACACACACACAATGGGGATATTGTATTTAAGGAAACTAAATGAATTATATGACAGACCAATAAAGGAAGTTCAACATCTGACTAATAAGAATCCTACAAAAAGAAAGTAGAGCCATTTTGGCTTTCCGAGCAGCACTGTGGTGGTTGGTAAAAACAAGGGTCTTAATGAGAGATGGCAAAAAGGGAGCCAAGAAGAAGATGGCTGATCCATTTTCTAAGAAAGATGGATATGACGTGAAAGCAACTGCTATGTTTAATATGAGAAATATTGGAAAGCCGCTAGTCACCAGGACCCACGGAATCAAAGTTTTATCTGATGACCTCAAGGGTCGTTATGTTTGAAGTGAGTCTTGCTGATTTGCAGAATGATAAAGTTGCATTTAGAAAATTCAAGATGACTACTAAAGATGTTCAGGGCAAAAACTGCCTAACTTCCATGGCACGGATCTTATCTGCGACAAACTGTGCCCCATGGTCAAAAAATGGCAGCCAATGATTGAAAGTTCATATCGATGTCAAGACTGCTGATGGCTACTTGTTTAATCTGTTCTGTGTTGGTTTTTACTAAAAATGCAGCAATCAGATATGGAAGAGCTCTTATGCTCAGCACCAACAGGTCTGACAGATCCAGAAGAAGATTTGGAAATCATGACACGAGAGGTGCAGACAAAAGTTGTCAATAAATTGATTCAATAATTGAAGCAATAAATTGCTTCGTCCAGACAGCGTTGGAAAAGATACAGAAAAGCTTTGCCAATCTCCTTATCCTCTCCATGATGTCCTCGATAGAAAAGCAAAAATGCTGAAGAAGCCTAAGTGTGAATTGAGAAGACTCATGGAGTTTCATGGTGAAGGTAGTCGTTAGGGAAAAGCTACTGGGATGAGACAGTTGATAAAGGTGAATAAGCTGATAGATATGAACCACTAGCCCAAGATAAAAGGTCGTATTTGTGAAAAAAAAAGTAGAGAAAATCGAGGAGAGAAAATTGTCCAAGAAGTAATAGAAGTAAATTCCTAGAACCAAAGAGCAAAGTTTTCATACTGAAAGAGCAACCATATTCCCAATGTAACAAATGCAATGTGACTCAAAGCTTGATGTATCATCATGAAATGCAACACCCAAGGATGAAATTCCTAAAGGCTTCCAAGAAGAAAAACAAATATAAGTGTCCACAAAGAAACAATACACAGGCTGGCACTGGATTTAGCGGTAGCAGCATTGGATGTTGGTAGGCCACGATAAACATCAATAAGGTTTTGAGGGGAAAAAAAATTTAAATTTCTACACCTAGATTGACTAATAGATGTGATGGTAGAATTATTTTTAGACTGGGACTAGAAAATTTTATCTCCATGCACCTTTCTCAGGAAGTTGCTTGAGAATGTGCTGCATCTAAATGAAGAACTAAGCTGAGAAAGAAAGAGATAAGATCCAGGATGTGGAGGATCCAACCCAGGAAAGTGGCAAAATCCAATGAGTGGGCCTGGAGTCTGGCTCAGGAAATTGGACTGGGACAGGCCTGTCCAGGAGAAGAGTTGCAACTGTTTAGTATGATTGAGAAATTTTTTATTTTTAGCATCTTTTCCAATGCATTAGTGGTTTAGCTGGATCCCAGAAGTTAGTTTTGACACATAGAATTTTTTTTATTATTATTTAAGCTGTATTCTAATTTATATTGTGATTTCTTTGTTAGATGGTATATTTCTTAATTTATTGGTGTATTTCTTAAATTATTTCTCAATTTATTTCTTAATTTCTTAATGTAGATGGTGTATTTCTTAATTTCTAAACATATGGGGCATCTACTAATCTTTTTCTTATTGATTTCTGGCTTAATTGCATTGTGGTTAAAGATACTTGGTTTGATTTCTATCCTTTGGAATTTGTTGAGATTTGCTTTATGGCGCAGCATATGGTTAATTTTTTTAAAAAGTGTTCTGAGTGGGCTTGAAAAGAATGTGTAATTTGCAGTTGCTGGGTGCAGTGTGCTAAATATCTCAATTAGGATAGGTTTGTTACACAGTATTCAAATTTTCCGTATCCTTACTGATTTTTGCCTGCTTGTTTTATCAATTTCTGAGAGAGGTATTTAAATCTCCCACTGTTTTTATAGATTTGTTTATTTTTTAGTAGTTCTGTCAGATTTTGCTTCATTTATTTTGATACTACATTATTAAGTACATAAAAATTTTAAAGCGTTATGTCTTCCTGGTAAATTAAGTCTTTTATCATAATGAAGCATCCTCTTAATCTCTAGTAAAAGGTTTTTTTGCGTTTAGCTCTGTGATAGAACCTACCAGCCTTCTTTAAGGTAGCTTTTGTATGGCATTTTTTTTTTTTTTTTTTTACTGTCAACCTGTTTCCAGTTCTACATGTATCTCCTGTGAAGAGCACATGGTTGTGTTTTGTTTTTATGTCCAGGTGAATAATCTTTGCTTTTAATTGGAGCATTAAGTCTAGATACATTTAATATAGCCATTGATTCATGTGGGTTTAAATCTGTCATCTTACTCTGTGCCTTTTAGATTGATTTTGAAAAAGTATTTCCTTCTTCTATTAGCTTTGAAGTTATACACTCTAATTATTCTTTCATTGATTACCTAAGAGATGATAACTTTGACTTATCACAGTTTACCATCAGTTGAAACTTACCATCTCCCCAGAAAAGGCAAAGATCTAAGGTACTTAAACTCCATTTATCCCCTTCTGACTTATGTCATTATTGTCGTGTATTTTAGCTTAAATATTTTAAACTCCAATGACATATTTATTATTGGTTCGTATAGCCTACACTGCACACATATTTTCCCTTTTCATTTCTCTTCATTTCTTTCCACATCTGTGTCATTGTATCTGGAATAATTTTTCTCCCACTTGAAACACTCACTTTAAGGTTTTCTTTAAGGCAGATCTGGTTGTGACAAACTATCTTGGTTTTGTTTGTCCAGAAATGCTTTTATTCTAAATTTACTTATGTTTGCTGCCTCTAGTGAGAATTGTCATTTGCTCCTTTGAGGCACCTGGAGGCCTAAGCAATCAGGGTCACCTTAATCCTGTTTCAGTGGCTGAGCAGATTGGAAGTTGAGCTGGCCACTGCAAAGGCTGGTACACCCCTGGTTTATCCTCACAGCATTTCAGGGTTCCAAACAAAAACAGGAGGAGTTTATTAGGTTTTCCTCATAAATTTCGTCCCTTTTCTACCTGGAGAATTTCAAAAATTCTGAAAATAGCAAATATACCTAAGGGAAAGATGTTGGTCTCACTCCTCTATATTTCCAATCTTCTAGGTATTTGCTTGGTGATTTTCCACTATCCTGTTAGCTCTCCAGTATTTTCAGATGACTTCTTCCCTTCTTTTTCTCTCAGCTCCCTTGTCCCTCCTCTTTCTTTCTTCCCTCTTTTCCTTTTCTTCTTTCCCGCCTTTATTCTCCCTTCCTCCCTCCCCTCTCTTCCTCCCTCCTTCCTTTCCTCTCTTTCTTCTTCCCCCTTCATTCCCTCCTTCCTCCTTTCTTCCCTTCTTTCCTTTCCTTCCCCTCTTCCCTCCTTTGCACCTTCCCCTTTCTTTCATTTTTTCTTTCTCTCCTTCCTCCCTTCTTCCCTACCCTCCTTCTTCCCTCCTTCTCCTCCTTCCTTCCACCCCTTTTTCTTTCTCCCTCCTGCCTCTTCTCCTTCTTCCCTCCCTCGCTCTCTCCCTCCCATACTCTCCATCCTTCCAGGCCCCATGATAAAGAAGTACACATAAAGGTCACGAGGGGTTCCCAGTTTAGTGGGAGAGATGTTATAAATTATATCTGCCAGCACAAGTTAAATTTGTGTATGAGGTGTTTCCAGTGTAAAACAATCACTATAATCTGGTGTTATAATAAGGATAAAAAATGAGTAGGAATGTAGAGGAAGGGATGGAATTCCCTCTAAGGCCATTAGGGAAAGTTGTGTGAGAAAAGTTTTAGTGCATAAAGGAGTGTTTTTCAAGCCAACTGAACAATTTTCTCAGATACAGAAAACCTAATTTTCCAGGATTGTTCTATAATTGAAGCAACTGAAAACACAGAGATGTTTTTGTAGAGATCATTTCAATATAATGAAGATTGCTTGAGCTCCAGATATTTGTTAGCACTGTGCTAGGCACAATTGCTGCCTTGAGAAACTTACGGTCTTGTGTGACAAACCCATAGGAGGTAAGTACATATGACAGAATGATTGTTGACAAGACATATATTTTGTTGTATTGAATTATTCTCTACAGAGAAATATTTGTCCCTGACACAGAGTAGTTCAGGCACTGAAAACCATTTATAACAGGAAGCAGAGAGTTTTATTATGCAGGATACAGCAAAGTCCTGATGCTCATATGGTGCACTTGATGAGACCTTTTACATTTTCTTTTAGAACATCCTCATTTATCTTTCCATGATCCTCATCCTTCTTATGAGAAAAAAGAGAATAAATCTATTACTTTAAAACTGATTTCATCTGAATAGTTTAAGATGGGTCTTTTCAAAATAGAAAGTTGGAGTCATAGGATGACAGATGTGTACCTAACTGTGAGATCAAACACCCAGTGTCTTTCCTCTAGTCAGAGGGGCTGATCCTGCTGGCCCAGCTTCAAGACCAAAGTTCAACCCAGATTAAGACGTGGAGCTTCAAAGTCCCCGCCCTGACATTTACTGGATCTATGACCTTGGGCAAGTCATCTGTGTGGCACCCCCCTCCCCCACTTGACAGGCGATATTCAACAAACATTGAACCAATTATCTTTGTCTTATTTTCTACACCTGAAAAATGTGAGTAGATGCTGTTGTGAGGATATAAGTAAATGAGATAACGCAGGTGACAACCCTTTGTAAACGGGGAGGATTGACTGGCACACATATGCGGTCATATCAATACTGAGTTGATTTTCTTAACCCTAAACTGGGTATGAGATTCATGGTTAAAGTGAGGCTTTGTGTGTGTGTGTAGGGGAGATGGTTAACCTCAGTGAGGTCATGCTGTCTTTTGATGACAGGATATTGGAGGAAATAGGATACTCTTTAGAGTCAAATGAGAGGAGTGGAAAACAAATCTCCACTGGCAATACTAGTGAGGACGAATGAAAAACAAGGGCTGTTTTTTATCCAGGGATCATATTTTCTTCCTGAGCCTAACCTAATTGTATTATTGAATGTTCTGGAGCCCTCCTCACTTATTAAACTATTATAATCCTTTACTTATGGGTTTCAAGATATCATTATGGTCTCGTTCCCCTAATGAAATGAGAGGTTTTAACTGAGTTAGCCCATCAACAGTCCCTGATGAAGCCTGACAGATCACTTTTTCGACTAAATAGACTTGATAATAATAATACCAGGGCCACATTCTTTCTCTAAACTCACTTTCCTGAGCTGGGTGGATGATAAGGAAGCATTTATGATGCCTTCATGGTCAGAATGGAATTAGTACGACTGTGTGTCCACCTCCTAGAGACCTGTACAGAATCTAACATTCTTGAAAAATTCCTTGTGTGGACTGAACCGCAAGATTCGGCCTTCTGAGTAGGTGGGTTTTGAGGGTCAGATCTGAAGAAGGGCAGCAGAGAGGAGATGGAGCAGCTCCTTCTTGGAGTTCTCCTGGGAGATGTATGCAGGTGGCTACTACACTATGCAGTTGGTGGGAAGAAAGTTCCTTTTGTGAAGGGAAGGTCCTGATTTTGGTCACTTACTGGAGTCCCTGATGAAAGAGGCCGTTTATCAGAGTCAGCATCTTAATCTGGCTGGGAAGGCTGATAGATTTCCAAATCTTGGGTCAGGAGAGGGCAAACTGGGGTGGGTGGCACTTAAATGCCCTGAGTGATGAGGTCACAGATGGATTTTGAGGGTGGATGTGGCAAAAGTGGCTGGAGAAAGAAAGGCCCAGCAGGCAGGTGCTATTAAGGTGCTAGGGGGTGGCAGGAGAGATTGTTGAGTCTACCGTGTAAGCTTCTCCTTCCAAAATTCACTCCCCTTCCACAGATGCCAATGCTTCCCAGAGGTTCATAGAACCAGAAAGAACCTGCACTCCAACTGTTGATGATACTGATGAAGTGTCCGTCATTTTCTGTTGAATCAATATGGTCATTCTTCTTTAACAGAATATAAAGACTTCCTAAGCACATTCTATCTTTCAGACATTCTGCTAAAGGTTTTGTATGTATTATTGTCTTTTAGATTTTTTTCAGTCCCTTTGAATGAATCTACTATTTATGGATAAGGAAACTGAGGCTCAGAATGGTTGAGTAACTTGCCCTCGGTTACCCATCTTATTTCTACTTGACAATGAAAAGGCATGTTATTCATGTATTCAATCCATGAATTCTCCTTGAGTTGCTTACTATGTGCAAGCCAGAAGTTACTAGAAGCTCACCATCCTGTTTCTTTTGGATTTGGCTTCATTTCTTTATAATTTGCATACCTAACCTAAAAGCTCCTGGACAAATCCTTAATAATATTATCTTGAAAAGCCTCCAGGGAAGAAAGTTGTTTAGGTTTTCCTGGTAACCTAAGTTTCCCAGAACTTCTAGGGATTTCTTAAAGGCTAACCTATGACCATTTTGCTACAGTTGAAACGAACTCCTCATGATCTGTGGGGAACAGCCAGAGCGGGAGGGAAGTCTTTGAGAACAACTTGTCCTAGGAGGGAGGTAAATGTTGTTGACAATGAGATGGAGCCACAGGGTCAAAGGATATTAGAGCTAACTGGAACCTCAACAGACAAAGACTCTAACTCCCCCACTTTCCAGGAAATAAAATGAGCTGGGGAAGAATGAACCATTCCCCTAAATCACGGAGTGATGTCACAGCAGAGCTAGAACCAGTGTTTTGGGCTGCTTATTTCCAGGGAGGCAGAGCACGTGGGAGAAATAGCCAGAGCTTTGAAGGCAGGTGGGTCAGGATTCAAACCCTTGTTCTACATTTCCTAGCTGTGGAATTGGGCAGGCTTTTCAATTGTATAATTTTGTGCCTTGGTTTATTCATCTGTGAAGCGGGCCTGGTAAATGAGATACTGTATGTGAGTCCCTGCAGCACAGTAAGGACTCAGTATTTCTTTCCCTACCCAGGACCCAGTCTTTTTATTGATTGTATTCATCAATGTACAACTCACACCAAAATGTGGTGACTTGAAACAACAGGGATCATTTATTTTCCTAACAATTGCTGTTGGTCAGGAATTTGGGAGGGGCTTGGTCAGGTGGTTCTGGCTTGAGAGAGTCTCTCATGAGGTTGCAGTCAGATGTCAGTTGTGGCTTGACTGAGAAGGGAACATTCAATATTAAGGTGTCTCACTCCTTAATGGTAAATTGGTGCTGGCTGTTGGGAGTGGGGTGGCGGGGTGGAGGGAGGTGTCTCAGTTCTTGTCACAAGGGTCTCTCTATAGGACTGCTGAGTGACCTCATAACATGGTGTCTGAATTCCCCTGGAGTCAGTGATCCAAGAGACCAAGGTGAAATCTGCGATGCCGTTTGTGATTTATCCTTGAAATTCACATAATTCTGCTCTGTTCTATTGGCCACACAGGGCCAATCCTGATTCACAGGGTGAAGGGACCATACTGGGCACAAATGCCAGGAGAGGAGGATCACTGGGGGCCAGCTGACAGACATACTACCCCACAAATGAGGGTCTATTTCTCAATTCACAATTGTGCAAGGGTGTTATGTTACCTCTTGACTTCCTGTGTCTTGAGTATTGTTGGTGTTTTCAAAAGCCACCCATAGATCCTCAAGGAAGATGGGCTGTACCCCCCTGAGCATGTTCTGGAGTTCTGGCAACACTGTTTATAATTAGCCAAGCAATAATTCCCACCACTGAGCTGACTCCAAGGCTCATCTGCTTGCTTCTCTGGAGGTTTTTAAATAGACAGGGATGTGTTAGTGACACAGTACATTATCTGTCTGTTACCATTTTGGCAGGCAACGTAGAAACGTGACTTTTTAAAGGAAGAGTTAATCAGTGTTAAGGCAACTCCTACAACACAGGCATGCAGTGGTGCCACAGACCGCCTGGGAAGCCTGGGGCTGCAGAACACCAGGGGCCTAACGTCATGCCCCTGAGTGTCTCCTGGGCATGACCTGGAAGCAGAGCTGGATGAGACATTGCTAGAGCTCCTGGTGCCCTGGCTCAGCTGGGCTCATTAATATTGACATCTTCCCACTTCCTCTTCACTTGGAAAGCATTAAATCTGCTCCCAAATTCAGCATCATTCCCAAGGAGGAAGCTGTGAAGTGCGATTCTTGCTTATTTGCTGATGACTTTAAAATCTCTATGTCTACTCCGCCCCCCACCAAATCCATCTCTTGAGCTCTAGACTACTCACTGCTCATTTTCATTTGGATGGCCCACAAGCATGCTGAAAACTGAACTCATAATTTTCTTCTCACCCAAATTTCCAAATCCTCCTGTGTTTTCTACCTCAGTAAATGGCACTACCGTTCTTTCCATTGCCTAAGCCAGAAACCTAAATGGTATGACATGATGCTTAAGAGGGAAGGATAAGAGGATTGGAGCTTTCATGCCTGGCCTGAATCTCAGCTCTGCCATTTATAAACTGGTGGTCTTTGGAAATTTGCTCAGTTTCTTCTTTTTTGAAAACGGAGATAATAATAGAAATAATCTAAGAAAATGGTTAGGAGAATTAAAAAAGGAAGATGCTTGGCACATAGCAGGAACTCAAAAAATGCTCTATGAATCATTAGGCTCTTCGGATTTTATCTCTTAAATATTTCTCGAATTCACCCACTTCCTTATATTTGCCATCCCAAGCCTGGGGCACTGTCATTGCTCAGATGTACAATTGCTTCTTAATGAGAATCTCTGCAGCCAGAGAGATAGTTCAAAAGTACAGACATGGGGGACATTACGTCCCTGCTCAGCTCCCACATCCTCTTGCTCTTAGGATTTGAACAAATTTCTTACATGACCCAAAGGGCTCTGAAGGCTTTGACCCTACTTCTTTCCAGCCTCACACCGTTTCCTTTTACCTACCTTCTTTCATTTCCTCTGATAGGGAATGCTGGCTCTTACCTTCAGGCCTCACACTGGCTTTTTCCACTTCAAAGGAAAATTCCCCCTATTAAGCCCCTTCTCAGCATTCAGTATAGATCTTATTGTTGAGAAAGAAAGGGAGAAGCAGTTAGAGGTGAGTCAGATAAAGATGTTTATCTCTTCTTCCACACTACTCCTGGGCCTTCTTAGTTGATTTTGACTCCTAGGTTTCTCAGTTGTCTGAATGGCTATGGATTGAGGATTCCTTAGGTCTGATCTTAGGTTTTCCTGGATATTCCCTGTGACACCTCTGACCCTGCATCCTTTGCCTGGCTGTCATTCCTTTTCATCCTTTAATCTCAGTTAAACATCACCTTTTGGGAAACGGGTTCAGATCTGCTGGACTTGGCCAGGCTCCTCTCACCTCCTCCCTCAGTCTTGCTGGTTATTCTCTGCTCACCTCCTCCCTCAGTCTTGCTGGTTATTCTCTGCTCACCTCCTCCCTCAGTCTTGCTGGTTATTCTTTTCTCAGCTCCTCTCTCAGTCTTGCTGGTTATTCTCTGCTCACCTCCTCCCTCAGTCTTGCTGGTTATTTCCCTACCTTTTCCTTTAGTCTTGCTGGTTATCCTATCCTTGCCTCCCCTATCAGTCTTACTTATTATCCTCTCCTGACCTCCTCCCTCAGTCTTGCTGGTTATTCTCTCCTCACCTCCTCTCTCAGTCTTGCTGATTATCGTCTCCTCATCTCCTCCCTCAGTCTTGCTTGTTATCCTCTCCTGACCTCCTCCCTCAATCTTGCTGTTTATTGTCTCCTCAACTACTCCCTCAGTCTTGCTGACTAATCCCCACTCACCTTCTCCCTCAGTCTTGCTGTTTATTCTCCACTCATCTTCTCCCTCAATCAGTAAAGCTTTGCTGAAATGACTTGGTCATCCACAGATCAGGCTCACCTCTATGTCCTCTGTGGCTATGTAGTGACTGGTGCTTAACAAACGTGTTGAATTAATACATTAATGAGTTATTACAACTTTTCAAGTCTATATGCTATGAATATCCAAAGGGCTACCAAGGCTGCCTCTTTGTTAATATTTTACTCGTCTTTCAAAAGTGGGTACATAAATCAAATTCTTAGCTTGAGTGTGTTTGACAATTCCCTGAAAAAAAAAAATGACATCCAGAATTCTTCTTTTTACCCAACAAATATTTTTTGAGCATTTCATATGTACCAGGAGATATTGAAAATGTAAAGTTGAATATGACAGTCCCAGGCTTCCTCTTGTCATGGAGTTTTCAGTCAAGAATTAAATGAGGTATTGAGCAAACATTTGTTGAATGAATGAATAAATGAATAAATGATGAATAAAAGTAGTTAATCTTAGAAAAGCAAAGCATTTTAACTTTATAATTGTTTAAAGACAACTGAATGTGTGTTGCTATTGTGCAGTTGGAAACCTATATTCAAATTCATTCATTCATTTATTCATTCAAATTATAGTTATTGAGCATCTGTTATATTTTGAGTACATGAATATCTACTGGTTTCTGGATGTGAGCCATTAACCCCGCCCAAACTGGAAAAATATTATGGGCCCTTCAAGACCAAATGAAATGTCAACACAGAAGAGCTATTTGCAATGCAAATGTGAAGTCACCAGTCTTTGTAATAAACAGGCTGAGGGAAAAAAAAAAACCCTGGAAGCTTCTTGGGAGATCAGGCTTAGTAGTTCTGATGAATTACAAAGGCAGTGAAAATCTGGGAACTCCTAATTTGTTTATCTTCATACCTCAGGTCAACAGCATCAATCTGTATTTGGGCAGGCCTGCCAGATCATTGGGCCTATTTGTAAACCAACAAGTTTCTGCCTGTAGGTCAGTGATTCTTAGTCTTTTACAGAACAGACTCCCTTTGGAGGATCTGCTGAAAGCAACGAACCCTCTCCCCAGGAAAATGTAGGCTCTCATTGCCTCAAGAGCCGGAAATCTCCATTTGCGTCACTTTTAATCACAGCTCTCCTCTCTGCAGGAACCTGGTACAGTTTCCTCAAGGGGCTGAGCTAGAAGCTAATTTGAGGGTTTCTCCACTGGCTCTGACTCCATCTTACCAAAGGTTCTTTCCTCAGTGGTGTTAAGAGACCTTGTAGTAGGCATTTCCTCCAGTTCTTTGGTGGGGGAGGACTGTCGTAGAATGATGTGGTTAGATGTCAGCCTGCCCTATATGGTCATTGCCTTTCTTAATCAAATCAACCAAACCCTAGCTGCCCCACCCTTCATCCTGGACAGATACTGTAGATATGCCAGGAATGGGTCAGAGGCACAGAAGCATGTCATTATTTATTAAAAACTGATTGCTCTGTGCCCGATTTGTGTCTGAGCCCTCCGAATGTCTTCTGTCCCTGAAATCCCTAGGAATTTTCCGGCCGGACTCAAAATGTATGGTAGCTTCAGTGACATGATGTTCCTGGCAGACACTCTGACACCTCACTCCAGGTGGGAGGACCTCAGGCCAGGGCTGGCAAAGAGCCACTACCAGCTGGAGCTGCCAGGGTCAAGGCCTGTGAACATGCCCACCCGGACTCTGCCAGCCCTAGGCTTTCACAGTTCACCATTTTAGCTTCCCAGGGTTTGACAAAAACCCAGCTTTTACACTACAAGCGTTGCATGAAACTGGCTGTTTGAAATATTTTAGCAGCTGCTGTCATATCCAGCTGGCAGGGCGCCAGAGAAGGAAATTAAACTGCACTTCCCCAGCCTTCCCCACCTCCTGTTAACCAATCGATTCTGTTCAGTGTGCGCCTGAGAGTGCTAAGTCTTGCCACTTGCCAGGACCACCTGGAGTCCTCTGTGAATTCAGATGCCCATTGAGCCTCTGTCAACTCACTGATGGGCCTAAAGAAGTCTAACATTATCCCATGGAGAAGGATCCTAGCCTGCCCAGTGTTGGACCCTGAAGTGAATGGGGCCTATGGAGAGACACAGAAGGGATGTGGTCGCCAACATCCCAATTGGACTTTTTAAAAATTTATTTTTTCTTTCCTTCCTTCCTTCCTTCCTATCCCTTCCTCCCTCCCTTCCCTCCTTCCTTCCTTCCTTTCCCTTCCTCCCTCCCTCCCTCCCTTCCTTCCTTCCTCTCTGTTTTGGGGTACATGTGCAGATCTTGCAGGATTGTTACAAAGGTATACACATACCATGGTGGTTTGCTGCCTCCATCTCCCCTTCACCTACGTTAGGTATTTCTCCTAATGTTATCTCTCCCTAACCTCCCCATCCCCTACTATTGCTCCCCTGGCCCCCCACCCCCCAACAGACCCCTTTTCAATGACAGGGAGGGAATAACTAATAGAAGTCAGAGAAGTGATATGTAATCTATCCTAACAGCTTAAGAAATCAGCATGTGAATAAAACATCATGGTTCTATTTTATTCTATAACAGTAAAACAAAAATATTTCATTGAGAGAAAAAAATAACAAGTGTGCTAAGTGTCTTCTTACAGAGACTCATACCACTGCCATACCCAAGGAATCTGTCCCTCTTTCCCAACCATTTTACCCGGGTCTGCTGGAGGCCACAGAGGCATGGAAGGACCTCCTGGCCACCGGGGAGTTTGCCATCTTCTAGGGGAGCCAGCAGCTATGCACATTATGCCTGCAACACAGAATGTGATAAACACTTGCTTAAGAGAAGAAGTATCTACACTGAACATGGGGGCACAGCTCACACCCATCCATTCATCCAGCCGACTTTTACTGAGCTCTTACTATGTTCTCAGAATGATTATTGCATTTGGGATTTAAAGATGAAAACAAAAATGTAGTCTTTACCCTCAAGGAGTTTATAGTTAGTATGGAGACAAGAAAAGAATACAACTTTCATAGAGAAAGACTTGGGTTCAAGACCAAGCTATGCCTTTTAGCAGCTGAATAACCTTGGGTAAGTCACTTTTTTATTCTCAGCTTCCATTTCCTCATTAACAAAATGGAGAAGCATGAGAAAAACCCTAAAGTGATGGTGAAGATGAAATGAGATTCTGCATGTATGAGGTTTTGTAAGAAAGCGGTAAAGCACAGGATAAACAAGAGTTATCCTGGCCCTCTGGTGGGCTGAGAGCTGGGCAGGCTGATGGAGGCCTCCTAGCTTGAGCATCTCTCTCTGTAAGACCTGACTGCTTCCTCTGCTGGGATCTCGGGATCCTGAAATCTCAGGGCTGCAAGGCAGGAGCCTGGGGCATACCACCCATTTCTCTGCCTGCTGGACAGGACTTTTGGGGAGACAGGACCTCCTATCTATAGAGCCAACCTAATTCTCCTCTGTATTAAATATCTGGAACCCTGGGAGGGTCCTACCAAGATGTGGTATAAAATCTGCTGAGAATCTGGTCCCTTATTTATTATTTATGACTTTTATTCTGGAAAATTTCAAACATATACAAAAGTACAGAAAATAGTGTAATGAACTCCTGTGTACCCATCCCGTAATGCCAACAATTATCAATATATACGAAAAATTATTTCATCCATAACCCTACGACTCCTCCTGTACTTTGGATTATTTTAAAAGAAAGCACTTTCAAAAAGACATAATTACATAAGAGTGTTACCGCACCTAAACTTCTTAAAACAATTCTTTATACTATCGAATATTTAGTCAGAGTTTACTTTTCCCGGACTGCCTTATAAGTGGTTTTATGAGGTATATTTTAAAAAACCAGAACATCAATAAAGTCCACACAATGTATTTTGTGGCTATTTTGGCATGTGTGTGATGGAATGACCTGGTAGGAAGGAAAGTGAGCATAATTTCAGGATTAAAGTACTCTATAGTGTGCAGGGTCTGGAGCACAAGTGGAGAAGCTGACTTCAGAGAGGAGTGGAGGTACTTTTCCAACTAAACAAAGGCGAAGGCAGGGTGTGCAGCTTTAGAGGCAGGCAGGGGGGAAGGTGAGGCAATTCTTATCTGATGGCTTTTATTTTCTCAATAAAGCATGATGAGAATAAGAGAATTAATTTGACCTGACAAGAGTGTGAGGACTACTCAGAACCATCTTTTTTTGATAAATAAAGCAAGCAAGGGTCAGAGAAGGGATCTGTCCATGGTTCCAGAGCTGGTTAATGACAGGCCGAAGAGCAGAACCTAGGTTCCACGGCTGTGTGGCTGTGTTCTTTTGACTACTAACCCTGGTGTTTTTTTTTTTTTTTTTTTTTTTTTTTTTTTTTGTTGTTGTTGTTTTTTGAGATGAAGTCTCAGTCTGTCACCCAGGCTGAAGTGCAATGGCTCCATCTTGGCTCACTGCAACCTCTGCCTCCCGGATTCAAGTGATTCTCCTGCTTCAGCCTCCTGAGTAGCTGGGATTGCTGGCCAATTTTTGTATTTTTAGTAAAGATGACGTTTCACCATATTGGCCCAGCTGGTCTTGAACTCCTGACCTCAGGTAGTCCACCTTGACTATTAATAAATAGGAAAGCACATGGCTCTCTGGCCTTCCTCTAGTGATGGGTGGCTAGGCTCTATGGTGGGCCAGTGGAGAGGATATGTCCCTGAAGATTGTCATTTATATTTCCAGGATTGGCTTGGGTGAGTCTAGACAGAGTAGCATAAATGCAAGAGCTTGGTCAAGCTTGGGGCTGGGAATTATAGAATTTCAGACTTAAAGAGAAATCTCCTGAGATCCATGCTTGCTGCTAGAATGTCTTCTATAGCATCCTTCAATCCTCTGTAAAGGAAAATAAAAAATCTCAGGACCCCCAAAACTCTTTATGCAAAAGGGAAGGCTAAGCCTGGAGACTGAGTCATGCAACACCCTCCTCCAAATGAATAGCTATTACTAGCATTATGCATTAGGAGATGACTCCCGAGACCCATGCTCCTGGCCAGAATGTTCCTTACAACGTGCTCCAATCACATGCTCCAATCCTCCAATTAGTAGTCTTGTCCAGCTACTGTTGGAGTATGCCCAGTGCCTGGGCACTCACCACCTCTCAAATGGTGTACCCTATTGTGGGACATCTCTAAAGGCGAGAAAACATCAGGCTAATGTATTGAAATCTGCTTCCGTATAATTTCTACCCACAGAGCCTAATTCCGCCTCTGAAGCTTCACAGCGAGACTCATTTCTTTTCCTCCTGACAGCCCTCCAGTGACTCGAAGCTGCCTCTCAGGTCCTCCTGCTGAGATGTGACACAGCTTCTGAGCCTGGAGAGACTGTCCCCAGGACAGAGGCTTCTCAGTTTTGCCACTTGCTCTGTGGATTCCAGGAAATACACTCTGCTGTCTGTTCCACTTTCTGTTTCTTAAAAGTGCTTTCTCATTTCATTTCAGTGCCTTGGGACCCAACCAAAGCTCCCTACTACATCCTGCTTCTCTTCCAAGTATCTTGCCTGTTTTCCCTGTGTGCCTGAGGCACAGCCCAGGGCCTGCTTGGAAGAGAGGAACTTCTTCCTTCTGTGTTAGAGCCCCTGGAGGAGTTCCAGAGTGTCAGTCAGGAGGCTCCTCCTCCCCTGACTCGTGGGAGTCCTTGGCTTGGGAAGTCCTCCTCAACGCAGCCGGCACAGAAGTGCAATCTTGACTGGAATCCTTACACTTACCCCTCGCGAGTCAAATCCTTCCCACGTGTCAAGGCTTAACCTCTGGTCCTCCTCATCTGAGAAGCCTTCCCAACTACTCTAATCTATGCTAACTTCCTCTTTTTTGGGGAATCTTAATCTTAACAGCAGAGGTATATGAGGAGAGGGTGCCGCAGGGCCTGTGTTCCCGTGAGGAGGAATATTTTATCATAGATGTTAACAGTTGTAAACTGATGATTAGAAAGAGCAGACCTTCCTTGAGTCATTCTATTGTTTCTAAATCCTCAGCACACACTGCACCCCCTTATTGTGTGCACTGGGAGGGATGGGTGCTCCGGTGCACCCACCTGCTTGGCATGCTATGGCTTAACAGTGACTCACAGCTTGCCATGTGGTTTCTGCACCTGTTTCATGTGCCTTAGTTTCTTCCCCAAGTGAGGGATAAGTCACTGATGGCTGGGATGAGTCTTAGAGTTTTTACCCACTCCTTCTGAGCCCGGCCCAATCCTGGGCTCGCCATCGATGCGTAACAGAGAATTGCTTGATTTTGTGGGTTAATATTTAGAGTGGTCCTCCTTTCCCAGCAATTCTACAGCAGTGCTTTTCCCTTGAAATAATCCCTTCAGGTCAGCTCTGAGGAGATGAGGGATTGGAGTGTGTGTTTGTGTGTATGCAGTGAAGGAAGAGGGGCCATGTGCAGGAGTAACACCTGTACACCCACTGCCCCTGACTGTGGGAAGAGACAGAGATGGGATATCTGGCAGGCCGGTCTGCACCTGCCCAGAATTCCACAATCTAGTAAGGGCAGGAATTTGATTTTTGTTCCTCCTCTCTTATCCTTTCCCCTTCTCACCCCAACCTTCCTTTTTCTAATTACTTTTATGGGATTTCAAAGACCCGAGCATCCCTTGCTTGACCTCAGCAGTCCATATGATTTCATTTTGATTTTGCTTTGACGGGGCTTTTAACCTGTTGTAATTATTTTCCCAAAATGCCTGCAGTCCCCAGTGCACACAAGCTAATTATCTGCAGGGCATGTAGGGAGTGATCTGTCAGCTGCTGATGGATCTGGGACTCTGCAGGCCCTTGTCTATTGGTTAGGTATTAGCGGCTCTGGCTGAAGAGCTCTGCATCACTCAATCAGGGTTTTGGCCTGTGGGAAGTTTGATAAGGGCCCCAGCCCTTCCTAAGGCTGGTTGTCTATGAATAACACCCAATAATCAAGGGTAAGCTCTTCTGGGATATTCATTCCTACCATATGGTGGTTAGTCTGCTTCTTGGGAATGAGGCCATGATGGGAAATAATTTAATTCAATTAATTAATTCCTTCATCTATTCAACATCTTTTGTCCCCCTACTATGTGCGAGGCATTATGCCAGATGCTATGTGCCTGATATTAAAATGAGTGATACACAGCTTCTGTCCTTAGGAGCCTTGGTCTGGTTGAGGAAATGACAAGCACATAAGAAAATTATGTATAATATAAGGGAGCCACAGATAAAATGCTATAGGAGTTCATAGATAGGAGGGAAAATTTACTTCTAAATAGTGGAGCAGGAGAATCTTCTTGCAATAGGACATGTTTAAGCTGGGCCTGAAGAATGGGTTTAATCTGGACTCAGGGAGGCAGGGGCAGAAGAAGCCCTTTGCACACACGAGTTTGAGGGCTCTCCTGAAGGCCGGTCAATGGATCTGGCTTCTTCAAGGCCAGCTCCAGGGTCTCTCTAGAAAACCTTGCTAACTTCCTGTCTCCCACCTAAATCCTGACTCCCTTCCTACTGAAGCAATGCTCTTCCAAAAGCTGATGCTCAAGGTCAAGGTCATGGCATGTCATAGGCTTGTGGTTCCACGTTCTTCTCCTTTCTAGCCCAGCTCACGAAAACTGAGGAAGTACCTTGTTTCCAAATCCCACCGGCTTACTTCCCACCATGCCCTCCATAGGGACTGGATGGGTTGCTCTGACATTTCAGCAATGCTGCCACCACGGACTGAGGGCCTGCAGCACAGCCCCCGTGCCCCACCCCTGCTCCTGGGCCCGGCCCCCACCAGTGCTACTTCTCAACTTTGTTCCCTTGCTTAGCCCCTCACTCCTTTCAACAGCTGACTCCTTATAGCCTTCAACACTCAGCTCCAGTGCTGCTCTCCTCAGGGATCCTTCGCCCTCAACCCAGGCTGGTTTGTGTGGCTCTCCTAGGGTTCCCATAGACACCATCATTGCCCAGAGCTGCAACATGTTCAGATGATCTGCTGTGCTTGTTCCCCTATGCTGTCAGGTCTTTGAGGGCAGGAACTCTGTATGTTTGCATTCCTGGTCGATAAACAGTTAGTGCTTAATCAATGTATGTTGGATGAAGAAATGCAGGCAGGACCCTCTAAAGCAGGTGCCTCTGTAATATATGCACAAGATTCTGGGATGAGGGATTGAAGAGAAGGACTTTGCAAATTTTTCTTCAAGTTTTGATGATATTCAATGGATGTCACTGCTCTGGCCATATTCTGGCAGGCCAGAGGGCCCTGGGAGCAAGCTCGAAAGTGAGAAAGGCTTCCTGGATGTGATGAGAGGCAGTGGTGAATAGAGGCCTCTAGGCCTGGGGGCTGGGAGACCTGCACTCTCATCAAACTCATCCCTTTCCCAGATGTGTGTCCTTCATCAGACCTGGGTCTTCAGAGTCTTCAGGAGGATGATAAACTGGGACTCTGAGTGATTATTTTCAAACTGTGGTCTCCAGACCAGCAGCCATCAATACTGACTGGGAACTTGTTGGAAATGCAAATTCTCAGACCCCACCCTAGGCCTTGTGGATCAGAAAGTCTACAGGTGGGGCCCAGCAATCTGTGTTTCAACAAATTGTCTAGGTAATGCTGAAACACAAACACATTAAAGTCTGAAAACCGTGGGACTAGCTCAGTGCTCCTGAAACTGCACTGTGTGTAATACTTATTCAGGGAACGTATTTATAAGGAAGATCCTTGGACCCCACCCCAGAAATTCTAGTTTGGAAAGTCAGATGAAAGCCCAGGAATCTGCACCTTGAACAGATTTGCCCTGGGAGATTCAGAAGCAGGTCAGTAGATGAAAAAGATGCAGGAGTCACTATGAAGCCTGTCACATGATGGTCTCTGGTACTGAATGGCCCAGAGCTGTGAGTACAATGAGCAGCAGAAAGGCGGGGCTGGGGGCAGATGCTCAACCTGCCTTCCACTTGCTTGGGAGAGGCTCTTGGTCAAAACAATGGGGACTGTGTACCATGGGGCAGGACTACCTGACATGAGGCAGTCTTTCCCCAAAATGGCAGAGTGGTACCAAAGGGAGGGTGTAGGACTTTCCACCCTTTTAAACACCCTTGTAATTTACATTTAAAAATAGAAGAAGCTCATGAATAATTTGTGAGTCATGAGTAAGCCCCTTCAAAATACAGTCATGAATAAAATATCCCACTTTGCCTCCTCTAATGGCACCAGCCTTTGATGTTTTATTGATGGATTCCTTGCCCTGAGTGCTAGCAGGCTCCTGGATTTATTCAAGGCACTGGGGCCCTCCCACCTGGAAGGTCCCTGGGCTTGCCCTTGCTGGCTTACTGGCTTGCTCACACATAAATACACCACCTGTTTCAGGCAATTCAAAGGAGTGGCCTCAGATCCCTTTGGAACAGAAAGCATAATTTCAGGGATGTGGGAACTCCCAACCCGGGCCCACCGAGAAGGTGGGAACCAAGTCACCAGAAGCCTTTGTTTAAAGCCAGGTGAGTTTTTAGAGCAGCTGCAAGTGTGTCTCCCATTTTATTACTTCTTGAGAGGCTAGGACTAGAAAGCAGATATTAAAAAGCTGTAAATAATAATAATTGCCTGTAGTCTTTTGGCAGAGCAATGCCCCAGAGGCACAGGCCCCATCTAAACAGAGGCTTCTGCCTGCCCTGAGAGGCTTTTGTGTGAAACAAAGGCAGAAACCTCAAGAAAGAGCTATTAAAGAGAGTCCCAAATGAATGAGGGTGTAGAGGGAGGAGTGGCTCTGCAGCTACCTAGGGAGTCTGTTGGCCCAGGCTGCTGCCAGAGCCGGTTTACAGGCAAAGCCCAAAGGCTGTCTGGAGTCAGTGTAGTCTGCACAGGTGTAGGAGAGTGGGGGAGGAGGAGAGGACAACCTCATGCCTTTCTTTATTAAAAATACATAAAAAATAAATCTTAGAAAAAGTTCCATGGATAAAAAAAGGACAGTGAGAATGAATGAAAGATTCAAAGGCACTGGATATAGATGTCTTGACTGAGAAGTGACCGTATTTTCCCAGAAGGTGACCTCGATGCGCTGGGAATTCACCCAAGGCAACAGGGAGCTGAGGTGCCTTGGGTCTGTCCTGGGACTGAGTGATTATTGGAGGGTTGGATAGTTTTGGAGTGGGGACCCTACAAATGCCTATGACTTAGGGTCTTGGTTCATGTCTTGAGAATCAAGAAGGTGGGGGCGGGGGGGGGTGGGAGAGAGAGAGAGCAAGAGCGCGCACAAAGCCAGCATTCTGGAAATCCTATAATGGGAGTTTTAATAGGTGGAGACAGTCCTTCAGAACCTTGGCCTATGTCAGTGTTGATAACTGTGGTCATCACTGTGGTTCAAATCTAGTGGTGATGAGAAGACCCCAGGTGCATGGCAGAAGCCACTGAAGGCAATCAGCTGGGGCATGAGATCACCTGGACCTCCAGAGGACTGTGGTGGTCAAAAGGAGACTGTGTTGGTCAAAAGCTCCCTTGGGCCTGCTGGGAAGGGAGGAGGTTTGGAGGTCTTGCATCACTGGGATTCACCTGGTGATACCTAGAGCCAGTGCTTTTTCTGCTACTATTTATGTGGCAGGGGGAGGGTTAGCCGCAACCCTCAGTTGTTTATGAGACGGCTTGTCTAGGCTGGTGAATTGAGGGTCATGGAGGGTGTACAGTATCCCTGGACATACAGGCATCTTCCCTCCCTCAGGTTAAGCTCTTTGCCCACTCGGGCATTCAGGGATGGGCAGGGGGCACTCTCCATTTAACAGCTTAATCCCAGTGCCCTGGGGCCCCCATCAAGTCAAATGTCCCTGTTACCTGCAGGTTTGCAGGCACTGTTCCTGGGCCAGGCTTGCTTAATGAGTGTTCGAGGTAAGGAGAAGAGGCACTTAGCACCAGAGGGCACTGAATAGCAGTCAGTTTACTCCACAGTTTGATCCGAGGTCTTTCAAAGGTCCCTGGAGGTTGGGCGAGCAAGAGATGAGAACTGCTTTACAGCTGTTTCTCGCTTCAGAGTCTGAATTCTGTCAACACACCTGGAATCTTGGCTCCTTCTAGGATTCTTTAAAAGTCATCAGGGCCCTCAGTCTACAGCCATACCTCCCTGAATGCTCCTGATCTCAGAAGCTAAGCAGTCATGTGTAGTTAATACACAGATAGGGGGCCACCTGGGAATACCTGGTGTTTTAGGCTGGAAAAAAAGAAATTATTAGAATCTAGGTGGTCAAAGAAAGACCAAGGTGTATTAGAACAAGCCTAGCTTAAAGTAAAATTGTAAAGGTGTCAAAGATTTTTTTACTCCTCTATTTCTTTTTTCTTTTTTTGAGACAGGGTCTCACTTTGTCACCCAGGCTGGAGTACAGTGGTGTGATCTTGGCTTATGGCAGCCTTGATCTCCTGGGCTCAAGTCATCCTCCCATGTCAGCCTCCCAGGTAGCTGGGACTATAGGTGTGCACCACCATGCCTGGTTAATTTTATTTATTATTATTTTTTGTAGAGATGGTGTTTTGCCATGTAGCCCAACCTTGCTTCAAGCTCCTGAGCTTAAGTGATCCACCCGCCTTGGCTTCCCAAAGTGCTAGGATTACAGGTTTGAGCCATGGTGCCTGGCCCCCTCCATCCTTCTTTAGAACTTGCTTTTCCATTTTCCTGGCCATCAGAGCTTCTGGGTACCCCAGTTCCCCAAGCTGCCCACAGGTCTGCAAACCTCATATGCAGTGCCCAGACCCCTCATCAACCCTCCTTCTCCACCAAAACTCATCTGTCCCTTTGCCTCCTGACCTTCATCTCTGTTAGAGCGAATCCAGTAAATAGTTCTAGTGAACTATTTAGTTCAGTGAACAGTCATCTAGTGATGACTTTTAAAAAACCCTAGAAGGAGCAAAGATTCCAGGTGTGTTGACAGAATTCAGATGCTGAAGTGAGAAACAGGTATAAAATAGTTCTCATCTCCTGGTCCCCCAGTCTCCCCTCCAGAATCCCTCTTTTCTTCCAGGGACCTTTGAAAGACCCTGGATCAAACTATGGAGCAACCCAACTGCTATTCAGTGCCCTCTGGTGCTAAGAGCCTCTTCTCCTTACCTTGAACTGACACGCATTAGGGAATCGACTGATTGAGTCACACCTACAGCCCCTGCTTATTGCTGTGCCTCATGCTCTGTGGCACCGGTTCACTGACTTCTCTGGCAGTGAGGGGGTTCATCTGACCCAAGGGCAGCCACTATTGGCTAGCCTACCATCATTGACATACATCAGCCAATCAGAGAGGCTTCTCCCAGCACGTCAAAAGGGAAATACAGAGAGCAGGTGGCAATCAGAAGTGGGAGCTGATGCAGAAATGTTATGAGAGGATCAAAGGAGAGGGATCAGAGAGCTATGTAGTTAATGGGCAGATTGAAACTAAAGGAGCAGATGCACTCATCAGGAGAGAGAACAGAGTACACCCTTGAAGGGAAGAGAGTCAATGAAAGGGATATATTAAGTGGCCCATGAAAGAGGTAAAGTAGGCAGTTCTCAGAGCTTCTGCACAGCAAAAGAAATAATCAACAGAGTGAACAGACAGCCTACAGAACAGGAGGAAATATTTGCAAATGATGTATTTGACATGGGACTAATATCCAGAATCTACAAGGAATTCAAACAACTCAACAAGAAAAAGCAAATAATCCCACCAAAAAGTGGGCAAAGGACATGAACAGTCATTTTTCAAACGAAAGCATACAAATGGCTAGTAAGCATAATAAAAAAATGCTCACTATCACTAATCATCAGAGAAATGCAAATTAAAAGCATAATATTACCATCTCACACCAGTCAGAATGGCCACTATGAAAAAGTAAAAAAATAACAGATAATGACAAAGATGTGGAAAAAGAGAAACTCATACACTGTTGGTGGGAATGTAAATTAATACAATCTCTATGGAAAACAGTATGGAGATTTCTCAGAGAACTAAAAATAGAATTACCATTTGATCTAGCAATTCCGCTATGAAGTATCTATCCAAAGGAAAATAACTCATTATATCAAAAAGATACCTGCGCTCATATGTTTATTGTAGCACTGTTGACAATACCAAAGGCATGGAATCTACCTAAGTGTCTGTCAAGGGATAACTGAATAAAGTGGGATTATATATGCCATGGAATACTAGTTGACCACAAAAAAGAATGAAATCATGTCTTTTGCAGCAACATGGATAGAACTGGAGCTATTACCTTTTTTTTTTTTTTTTTTTTTGAGATGGAGTCACGCTCTGTTGTCCAGGCTGGAGTGCAGTGGTGTGATCTCAGCTCACTGCAACCTCTGCCTCCTGGGTTCAAGCGATTCTCCTGCCTCAGCCTCCTGAGGAGCTGGGATTACAGGTGCACACCACCAACCCAGGCTATTTTTTGTAATTTTAATAAAGACAAGGTTTCACCATGTTAGTAAGGTTGGTCTTGAACTCCTTACCTCGTGATCTGCCAGCCTCGGCATCCCAAAGTGCTGGGATTACAGGCGTGAGCTACCGTGTGCAACTTGGAGGCTATTGTCTTAATTGAAATAACTCAGAAAGTCAAATACCAAATACCACATGTTTTCACTTATCAGTGAAAGCTAAATAATGCAGACACATAGACATAGAATGTAGAATAATAGACATCAAAGACTCAGAGAGGTAGGTTGGTGGGAGTGGGGTGAGGGATGAGAAGTTACCTAATGAGTATAATGTATAATATTTGGGTAATTGCTACACTAAAAGCCCACACATAACCACTCTATAATATATCCATGTAACAAAACTGTACTTGTACCCCCTAAATCTATAAAACAATTAAAAAAATATAAAAGAAAGCAGCTCCCATGGCTAACTTGGTCCCTGAAATGTTTCTAGTTCTGATTTTGGTTCTCATTCATATGGCTCCTTATTGTAAACTCTTCCTTATTTGAGGTTACTTGAGCAAATCTCTGCTGTCACTGAGGGGAGAAAGGTCTCAAAAAATAGTGGCATGGTGTGGATAAGAGCTCAGGTCTGTCCTTTGTCCTCTGTTCACAGCTGGATCACCCTCAGGAAATGCTTACCCTCTTCCTCATTCATTCAGTATCATTTTTGAGTACCCACCCTCAGGCACTGTTCTAGGTGCTTGGAATACTGAGTGAATAAAACAGGCAGAACTCTCCTGCTACTGGGAAGGGGATAGAGATGGAGATACAGGACCATAACAGTAAACAATTGTCTGTAAGTTAGAGGGGGCCACGGGGGAAAGTGGTGCAGCGTGCTGAGGATGAAGAGTGGAGATTATACTTTCGGTGAGACTGGTCAGGGCCGCTCCCTTTGAGAAGGTAACATTTGACCAAAGACTTGGAAGGAAGTGAGCCATGCTGGGATTTGGGGCTGTCTAATCAGAGGGAGCAGTAGGGGCAATGGGAGAAATGATTGTTATGTCCTTTCTGTAGGGGGGGGGCAGAGATAGCATGTGCCACAAAGACTGAATGAGGTCACCTATCAAAACCTGCTCAGAGCTGGGTGAATATTGACAACAGTTAGATTAAAAGCCAGTTAACATTAGTGTCTTTGTTTCCAACATAATATTTAGGTTTGATGCCTTAACCCAAAGATGTGAGCAAGGGGAGAATTCTGGGCCCGAGCGGTGGTGAGGCGAGTGTGCGGTGCTTTGGTGCCTTGAAGCCTTTCAGGCCTGTGTCTACTCTGCCTCCACACAGGCCAGAGATACGCTTTCCAACAGAAGTGGGGTTGAGGGCTAGGGGGAGCTTTTCAAAATGCATGGATCCAGTTCCTCTCCCCTTAAGTGAGGGGCCCAAGCTTTGAGTATTTTGAAATATTCCTCTTCCTCCTCCTCCCCTTCCATGTTTCTAATTGTCCCTCTCCAATCCCTGCTCACTCTGATTTAGTGAGAAGTCCTGGGCTAGAGTCCCCAGGCCGGGTCTCCTAGAGAGAGTTCAACACTGGCTCCAGTCACAATGCAGAAAGAGGTCATGGGTTGAAGCCATCATAAATAAGCTTGTGGACTTAATGACACACTCATGTCTCATCTTAGGAGCCCCATGACTTATAGAGGGAATGCCGGCTCCATGAACCTTGTCTGCCCCATTTTCTTCAGAAACCCCTGAGGAAGGAAGAGAATGGGACAGACGAGGTTCATAGTTCGTGCATTCCCTATAGAAGTCAAGGCAGCAAAGGGCCAGGATAAAGTGGGTTCTGTCCTGTTGGAGGTGGGCAACACCACTGCTAGACCTTTGACTGCTGCCTGCCAGCAAAGTGTCACAAAATAGACACGTCAATAATGATTACGATGTAAATGGGACCCTTAGAGTTGTGTGGCGTACAGACTGCAGAACCAGGTACAGCAGCCTCAGTGGAGGTGGGAAAGGGGCTCTCTTGCCATGGCATCAGGCTGCCCTTCCAGGGAGAAGTGCATCCTAGCATTCTAGATCAAAATCTCAAGCAAAAGGAAATCCTGACATTATCCACTGAGAGTAGTTTTCTTGGAGAGGGGTAGAAGTGCTAGAAGTGGCATTTTCTGGGGCTCCTAAGATGAGACCACAAGTGTGTCATAGGTCCATGAACACAGGAATATGACCGTGAGTATGCAGGGCTTCGCTATGAATCCAGCTGAATCCGACTCATTCATTCTGCTCCTACCAATACTTGGGCAAATGGTTCATTCCAGTCTCTAGACCTTAGTGCAGGGCCAATGTTCTGGTGTGACAGTGTTGGTTTGACAGATTTGAAAGTTGATGCAGAACTTGTGCGTGTGTGTATGTGTGGTGTGTGTGTGTGAGAGAGAGAGAGAGAGATGTAGGGAGAGGATCATGGATGTAGGCTTGAATTATGAGACAGTTAACACTCACAGGCGAGAAGAGCTCATTGCCATCTTGTCCAGAGTGTGGGAGACAATGCAGCATTAAGTATTACTGAGACTCAGAAGGAAGCAAACACTGGAGGGTTAAGTGGCAGATGGGGAAAAGGAAAAAGCTATTTCCAGCCAGAGAAGGGAGAAGAGGGTTTAATTTCATATTCATGCCTCTCAGTCAGTATAAACAGAGCGTCCTTTCTCTGGAACCTTCTCCCTAATTTAATCCAGATCTCATTTGTTAAGGATTTAAACAGAAGTTAAGAGCAAGGTCTGATACTGGCTTTGCAGTCAGATAGCCCAAATTTTCAGCTCCACTTACCCACTGTGTGCCCTGGAGTGAGTTAATGTCAGTGAGCCTCTGTTTCTTCACCTGTAAAACCCATGGTCATTCCATTCCCCTGCAGGGTTGTCATGAAGATGAACTGAGGAAGGCTGAAGCAGTTGGCACTTAGTAAGCTCAGTAAGTGTAGTGTTCACTGCTTCTTGAAGGGGAAATACACAGAAGTATAAATACCAATATCAAACATGGCAAAGGCTGGATATGGTCACAGGATAAGTTAAAACTTTTTGAAAAGTTATCACACATACACAGAAAAAATTCAAATATGGAAAAAAGGTATCTACAAAAAATGGGTCTCCTTCTTACCCATCCTCTCACTTTCTAACCCCCTCTCTCAAAAGATGATACGGTTGATTCCCTCACGTTTGCAGCGCTGTGTTGCAGAATCTTCTTTGTTTCATTCTTGCGCTACAATCATCTCAACCTCCAAAATTATTTAGGCTGCTTCTCTTGCCTGAGAGCCAGCTTTTTCAGAAAACATGATTTGAAAAAAATAAAAAGCATTTCCCACATTTGTTTCTACAAAGGATTTGTTTTCTCACACCCTGGTGCCCCAGACAAATACATCTGCCTTGCTGGCACCTCTAGTGGCTGCTGGTGTGGTTCTGTGTGATACTGAGAGGCAGAAGCCAGAGCGGTGAGTTACGAGGTGTGAAAGACAGGTGCCATGTTGAGGTGGGCTTCCGTGGGCATGTGAGGAGTCTGTCACTGCACCTGCCCCGCTGCCTTCTCTCATTTAAGTATGACTTACCCTGGTAGTTGGCTCCTGCAAAACAGCCTTTGGTGATAGGGGCATTTGAGAGCAAGCCTCTGGACCCTTAGGGTAGCAAATGCCACAGCTGAAATCTCGGGCAAAAGATAAGCAGCTAAAGCCAATGAACGTTTCCTCTGGGTCCCTAAAAATGCCATTGATGTAGATTCCTGTTTGGGTTCATCCTACGGGCACTTAGTAACAGTGATGGGACCCCTGCCTCCTTCCACAGGAGAGGCCAAGGCACTATGACTTCTGCAAGGTCCTCATGAAAATAAGGAGCTGGGCTGTGTCCAGTTGGTTCCAGCTCCGGGAAGGTGCTCCTCCACTGCATACGTTTCAAGTCCCAACCTGTGGGAAGGGGACTGACTGACTGTTTCAGGGGTCCTATGCCAGGCTTGTCTGTGAGCTCACAGAGCCGATGAGAAAGAAAAGTGAGTCTAAGAAGGAGCTGTTCTGCCTTGTGAGATGCTTCCTCCACGTAGCTGAAACAACTGCGCTGACACACAGGTTCCAGGCTTGGTGATCCTAGGACCTCGTTTCCATTTGCTCAAGGAACATCTCTTCTGAGGTCCAGGGGATAGAGTATTGCTCCTGACCTCAGGAACTCACAATAAGCAAACTGCAGAACAGTTACGGGAGTGCCGAGGTGTGTGTGAGTAGATGGAATGGCCGCACCCTGCAGCATGAGCTCGGGTAAGGGGAGGAAAGGGCATCCACAGAGGGCACAGCTTGTGCAGAGGCATGAAGAGAACAGCATGTGCACAGAGCTTAGTTCTGTCTACACGTCCACAGTCATCCCACTATTCTGAGTGTCCTATCATTACTTTACGTCATTTTTTCCCCCTTCATTTCTTTCTTGAATAGGGTTCTGAAGTATTTTCATGGGGAAATTGGCTGAAAACCTGTGGGATGTGTCAATTCAAACTCAGAAGGGCACTCAAATGAGCCCCTGGCGAGCTGAGGCTTAAGGATAAGGCCTGTTCCACTCTAGCCACACTGAGCCTCTACAGCTCTCGATGAGATCAGGCTGAGACTCATTTCCTCTTCCTGGTAAGCTCCTTCCCTAGGCATCTGCGTGACTCTTCATCTAAGTCTATGTTCCATCTGCCACCTTCTCTTACCACCCTATTTTAAGCCCCTCATCAAGCTACATTTTTATTTCCTGCCTTATTTTCCTTCACAGCACTTACACTAACGTGGCTTATAGTTTATGTACTAATAGTATTTATCACTCCCCAACTCCCAACTAAATGCTAGCTCCTGAAGGCAGAGAGTTTTGTTTGCTTTGTTCACTCCTGTATCCTCTGCACCCAGAACAATGCCTGCCACATAAATGTTACCTAGGTGTGCCCTACATAGGTGTATGTGTATATGTAGGTGTGCCTTATACATCTATTGAATAAATAATAAATGAATAGTTCTGAGGGCTGAACACTGGGAATGAAGAGGTAATTGGGCCCACTCTTTGCATCTGCTTGGTTGTGGACCACAAGAGCAATTACTGGGAAAGTCCTCAGCTTGGTTTTCAAGCCCCTGCTCCATTGACTCTAAGACCCGCTCTCCTCTTTCCTAGAGGCCTCATGTTCTTCTACCAGACCTAGGTCACAGGCACCTTCACAGAGCCATTCGGAAGCCTTGGGCCTGGGAAGGCCGTGCCGTGTTCCTCTTTGCATCCCCTGTATAGTAGGTGATGGAGTTTGAATGTGTCCCCATCTAATCTCATGTTGAAATGTAATCTCCATTGTGCAGGTGGGACTTGGTGGGAGGTGTTTGGATCCTGGGGGAGGATCTCTCGTGCCCTGGTGCTGTCCTCACCGCAGTGACTGTGTTCTCACGAGATCTGGTTGTAATCAAGAGTGGCACATCCCCACTTGTTGCTCCCGCTCTGCCGTGTGAGGTGCCTGCTCCCGCTTCACTGTCTGTCATGAGTAAAAGCTCCTCGTAGCCTCCCCAGAAGCCGAGCAGATGCCAGTACCATGCTTCCTGTACAGTCTGCAGAACTATGAGCCAGTTAAACCTCTTTTCTTTATAAATTACCTAGTCTCAGGGATCTCTTTATAGCAATGTAAGAACGGCCTAATACAGTAGATGTTTGTTATCCTGAATCTCTGAGGGGCTGCCTTCCTTTCCAAGTTCCTTGGTAACAAAGGAGCTAAACAGAGATACAGCAATTTCCCTGTTCGTAGCATCCGGTTTCTGCCTAAGTGGGCTCATCAGCAGGAAGATCTTTCATTCAGGAGGGAAGAAGGCAATACCGAGCTGGGGCGCTCTGTCAGCTTTGGTGCTATTTTTCCTGTGACTTGTGCAGGAGCCTCCCTGCCTCTAAGATCCCAGGGTGAGTGGTCACTGAGTAACTCAGCACCCGAACTCACCGTGCATGCACACATAATCACTTTGGAATGAGTTTCAGCCCGTCCACCCTGAAACCTCCTGGTGTCTTTTCCATCATTAGGGCAGATGGGGGCTGTGTGATAGGAGAATAACACAGTAAGTAGCAAACTGTCGGGGGAAGCCAGGGAAGGAAAATAACACAGGGCCAGCTGGGATTAGGAGTCAGCCTAGAATTCTCTTGAAATCAACCTGCCTAGAATCGACCCAGATGAGGGGGATTTCCTCAGGGCTGGGGATGGGAGGTGCCTTTCAGCCTTTTCCAGACCTTAGCAGGGCTTCTGGGCACTCTGAAGGATTCCCGACACAGCTACTCAGCACCTGCTTCCCAAGGCAGCAGGAGCCTTCAGCTAGAGAGGCATGTGGTGAGGGGCCCAGTATTTGACTGAGCTGGTATATGGATGAATGGTGAATCAGTGGACTATGACTGATATTCCCTGGGGTTTCAATGGTATTTGGAAAGGGGGACACATAGGGGTCTCACATCTTAAAAGGAAGTGGTTTTCCGGGGCACTTCCATTTCTGTGGTAGCTTTTGGCATGGAATTGAAGCCACACATAAAATAGATGACTTAGGCTTACTCCCCAGGAGCCCCTCAGCCCTTCCATGCCCCTGGAAAGGGTTCAGTGCTAGGATTGTACCTCTGTGGTAGGTTCTTGTGTTGAAGGCTCACACTACTTGGAGGGCTTATCTCTGCTGGAAGTAGAACAGATGGAGGCACAAAAGCCAGTGGAGTAAGTTGGAGCATTCCCTGCCTCTCTCCCACCTGACGGGAGGGAGAAGCTTGGGCTGAAACTGACCCCATCCTCAGTCCTCTCTCAAGGGCCTTTCGTTGGGGTGGCAGCCTCTCTATCCCTGAGTCTGCAAGACCCCACTACCTAGGTACAGGGGCGGAGGATGTCTCTCTTTGCTGAGCTCAGGACAAGCTGTGTGGCTAAACTAAAGGACTTATTTGTTGGATCTCAATGTTCTCTGAAAAATGGCTCTGCTGCATAATATGTAGGCTTCTTTCCCAGCTTTAAACTTCGAAACCAGAGCTGCGCAAAGCCTACTAGATAAGACAAGACTGGGAAACTTCAAGCCCCAGCTCGAACAGTTATGGGATGCTGTCTTCATATGTAAATCAGGGCTAGTAACACCCCACAAGGTTGTCGATAGGATGAAGAGAAGTACCGCTATATTTGTCAAAACTTGGTAAGCCATGAGGCTTTATACAACTGAGGGGGCTTAGGAATCTCTGAATCTGAGAAAGAGAACTGCATGGAAGTCGGGACGTATTGGACTGTAACTCTTGGGGAGCTAGGCCTATTTACTTTTCTTTTAAACTAAATTGTTTAGGTCTACAAGTGGATGACAGCTGCCTGGCTGCTGTTTATTTGACACTGAGGAGATATTTGTGTATCATTAAACACTCAGGAGAATCGGACTGCAGCCACCTCTTGATAACCTTGAAATGTAGCCTGGTCATGGGCATCCTACGTTCTACTTCACACTAAGGGACACTGCTCCTCTAAGGGTTGGGCTTTCCGGAAGAAGTATGAGTTGGGGAATCATTTCTGCCATTAGTTTAATATTTTGGAATTCAGAAGAGCCAGAGTCAGCTCAGAATTGCCCAGGGATAAACTCTTCAGCCTGCTGTGTTTACCACTAACTTACGGATTCCTCTGTTCCGAGTGGGAAAGGGATATTGGGAACAGAGAAAACTCAGAATTCTCTATCAGGTACCATTTTTTTCACCCTCTCAGAATCTTAACAAAGGATCCCTAAGGCTTCAGTTGGTGCCAATTTCTCTCTCTTTCCAGTGATGGGAAATAACTGGTTCCCCTCGTCTTCAATGTAGATAGTCTTACAAGGGTGAAGAATTGCCACGGACTAGCTGTTGAGCTGAAACAAAGAAACGTTCTAGACTTTGAGGGATAGATTTGATTTAAACTATTTTATGTTTTGATCAGGCGAGGGACAGAAATTTTTGGTTTGGAAACTATGATCATCATGATTTTAGCATCCTCATGTCTTTTTTTTTTTTTCTTCAGAGATGGGGTCTTGTCTGGAGTGCAGTGGCAAGATCAGAGGTCACTGCAGCCTGCAACTCCTGGCTTGAACAATTCCCCCATTTCAGCATCCCAAGTAGCTAGGATGTGTCACCTACAAGCATGTGTCACCACACCTGGTTAATTTTTATTTTTATTTTTGTAGAGATTTTCATATGTCACCAGGCTGGTCTCAAATCCCTGGGCTCAGGTTATCCTCCCACCTCAGTCACCTACGGTGTTGAGATTATGGGTGTGAGCCACCACGCCTGACCCTCATATCCTTTTTATTTACTCCTGAAGGTATTTCATTTCTAGCGTGGCTCATTCTCTGTCTTTCCTCCTGAAAGTGATACTGCCCTACTCCCTTCATTTTGAACTTAGGCTCATCAAGATACCTTGTTTTGGGGGCGGTTTAATCCAATCTCCCTTGGAATCTTGGTGAGGAGCCTCAGAGGCAGAGAAAGGACAGTTTTGCACATCCCCAGGCTGTGCACGTGGCTGAGGAGCTACCTGTCCTTCCTTGTTCTAAAGTCTCCCACTCTGGCTATGGGGAGAAGAGAGAAGGCGACGTTTGGCAGCTCTCTGAGGTACACTTTTATTTTTGTAGGTTTTTTTTTTTTTTTTTTTTTTTTTTTTGAGGGCAAGAATATTCCTCTAAGCTTCAGAAGCTTTTCAGAAAGTAGAGTATGCCTCTTCTCTTATAGTTCGTACCTTCTAGGATCTCCCTTCTAAGACCTGCTAAGCAGAATTCAGTTTTATTGACTGGCTTAGACTGATGGACTCAGTACCAGCTGCCTTGCAGGCTAATGTGACACTGCTTACTGTTCACTGGTGGCATTCTCCAATGACTGGGGTAACAAAAAGGAAGAGGCCTGGAATAGGAATAAATCTAACTGGTTGTTCACAGCCACCCCCGCACCCCTGGGAACTGTCCCATGCATGGCCATTTCTCCGCACTTGCACTGTGCACACTGAGTGCTCAGAGGCTGGTCACAAAGGCCACGTGTTGGCGCTTCTTCAATATCCTTACTATAATTATGCACATGCTTTTAGAGAACTCCTTAGAAGTGGGTTTGCTTTGACTTGAATAAGATAATTAGTTTATAGACAGAAAATATATACTGTTTTAATTTTTCCAACTTGAGTAAGGATTGCTTTGGGAGTTGTGTGCAGTGTGTTATAAAAATAACTTCTTTTAATTATATTTATTTACTTAATCACACAGATGATAGGTGAGTGGGGTTTTGAGACAGCCTGCAGAATTGCCCCAAAGCCTCACATTTGTACTGTGCCTTATGATTTATAGTGTAATTTCACATCCAGTCTTTTTTTTTTTTTTGAGATGGAGTCTCACTCTGTCACCCGGGCTGGAGTGTAGTGGCGCTGTCTTGGCTCACTGCAGCCTCTATCTCCTGGGTTCAAAAGATTCTCCTGCCTCAGCCTCCTGAGTAGCTGTGATTACTGGTGCACGCCACCATGCCCAGCTAACTTTTTGTATTTTTAGTAGAGACAGGGTTTCACCATGTTGGCCAGGCTGGTCTCAAACTCCTGACCCCAAGTGATCCGTCTACCTTGGCCTCTCAAAGCGTTGGATTATAGATGTGAGCGACTGTGCCTGGTCACATCCAGTCTCATGTTTGCAAGGAACATTTCGAGGTTTTGTATGCCTAGTAAGAAGCAATGCTGGGTATCTATTTTAGATCTTCAAGTTTCATGTTTTGTGCTTTTTACAAGTGCATTGAGAAAAATCATATGATGAAGTCAAAAGAGCCATATTGGGATCCTTATTTTAATACTTAGCAGCTGTGTGAACTTGAGGAAGTCATTTTATTTTTCAAAGCTGCAGTAAATGGAATCTCCATGGATTGTGGTAAAGCTAGTAAACGATAAACCTAATTCTGCTCTGAAATGTATAAAGTGTAGATCTGAAGCCTTTATGGAATAGAATGCCTGTTAATGCATAGACTAAAGGAGGTGCCTGTAAAGGCCAAAAATATTATCTTTATTAAATGCAGTAATTGATAGCTGCTTCTTGGTATAGCCCAGACATACAGTAAACAACTCTATCCTCTTGGTTCCCCTCATCTGTTCTTTTTTTTTTCCCCTCCCATAGTACTTCTCACTGCCTAATATATACAATTTCTTTATTTATTATGTCTACCATCTATCTTTCCTCCCACTAGAATGGAAACTCCAGAAGGGATGGATTTTTGTCTGTTTGGTTTGCTGAGGAGTTCCTTGCATCTAAAAGTCTGGCACATAGCTGTCACGTAATAAGTGCTTGCTGAAACAGTATATCCTTTTGCTCTGCAGATCCCTCCAGTGATCTCCTTTAGTTATGAAAACGTAGGGTCTCAGGGAGAAGAAGGGCATAGAGGACATGGAACACTTCATTAATTTGTAAAGGGAAGCTGGAACTTTCTGCAAGGCAAGTAACTGACAGCTCAGCTCCTCTTCCTCAAGGTTTGAAACAGGGATTCCCATGGGAGCTCTGAGGGGGCCCACACGTGAGCCGGGAGCCGAGGAAAATTGGCAGGTCACCAGCTTGGGGAGGACAGCAGTTTAGGTTTTTGACTTGGATGTAATGAACAAACCTAGAGATTTGTGAGGGAGTCTATTTCTGCACAACTTAAGAATGATTCTGGACAGGCCTCCAGTACTGGCCCCCCTGCATCATTCTGCTTTGAGAATAATGAATTGGTGTGCCAGAAGCTATACCAAGGTGACAACTTGTGTCCCGGGCTTCCTGGCTGCAATGAACTTTAGGCAGAGGGCAGGGAAGGCAGGAATAGGTTCGTATGCCCCTGTTTTCTGCTTGGGGTTTTGAATCTCTTGGGACTGAGTTCAGGACCCAGGGTTTTTGAGAAATTGGAAGTAGATGGTCTGGGAAAACCTTAAAAAGGGATTACTGTGCTCTCTGCTAACAAAATATATGATGGTTCAGGTAATGCCGAAAAAGTAAAAGAAATGTGACCATATATGTAACATGGCAGGCTATACCATTTCTTCATGTACGTAACAATAAATAAATAGTTTTGTTTGAATATTGTCTTTGCTCCCCCAAGTGACTTCTTTAAATATATGACAATTTGGTTTAAAGAAAATCAAACACATCCTTGTTCTCTTTTCCAAGTTAACATGGAACTTAGTTTTTTTTTTAAGTGAGAAAGAAATACCGCTTATATTTTCAGTTTGCCTCAACTGTCACTATATTCTACCAACCCTCACTCATACATTTGAGCTGTATATATACACACATACATACCGCAGTGTGTTTAGCAATTGCCAGTTCCTTATTTATTTCTTGAAATGAATGAACTAAGAAAAAAGTGCCAATTGTTCTTTCCAGAGATCATGCATTCTGATAGAGAAGATGCAGGAATCCCTTTTCTAAAATGCGTCAACAAAGCTGCTTGCTCCAGACTTGAGCATGTGCTGCTCAGGTGACCTGGTGAGGGTAGAGGGGTGACTTAGGTTAGACTTATGTATATTTAAAAATACTCCCTCACCCCACGACATGCATGACAGATTCTTTTCTTAAATCTTTTTTTCCAGGAGTGATAACCACTATTTACCATTCTTTATTTCAATATCTGGATCTCCTTGCTCTCCCTCTTTTGACTGGTGTGTGTGTGTGTGTGTGTGTGTGTATGACAGAGAGAGAGAGAATGACTGACTGAATAAATGTGAGTTAGTGACTCTCAGCCCTCTTAAAACTGCCAACCCCATGGAAGGGTCACATATCTTGTGGAAAGGTCAGAGTGCAAGTGGTGGGGAGGGTAGGAGGGCTCTGATAGGCTGGGGCTGACAGGGCCATGGTCTTCAGTCCTGCCAACCTCCATAGTTTTCAGAATCCAAGTACATTTCAAGACCTCTCTCCCAACCCTGCAGTTCCCACTCTCATCCCCACAAGAGTGGGAACTGCAGGGTGGGGGCAGAGGGGTTGGTATATTTACAGATACCAACACTCAGGGAGAGAAGGCAACATTCCAGAAACCTAACTGCCTTCAGGAACTCAGACTTTAAGATGACCTGTTTTGGTCAGATCCTAGGTTGCAAACATTAAGCTAAAGGAAATCATTTAGCAAAAGCAAAGCAGATTCTGGTCAAGGGTGTTCCAGGAAGAAATAGTAGTAGGAAAGAGATGGAAAGGCAAGCTGTATCCTCTGATTCTAGAATGTTCTCTTCCTCCCAATTTCACAGCACCAAATCATAGATGAGGAGAGTGCTATGTTCCAGTATTTGCATCCCCCACAAATTCTTATGTTGAACTCCTAACCCCCATGGTGATGGTATTAGGGGGTGGGGCCTTTGGGAGGTGATGAGGTCTGGAGAACAGAGCTTTTGTAACAGAGGCCCAAGGAGGCTCATTTGTCCTTTGCGCCACCCGAGGACACAGCTAGAAGGTGCCAAGTATGAACCAGAAAGCAGGGCCTCACCAGTCATTGAATCTGCCAAAGCCTTGATCTTGGACTTCCCAGCTTCCAGAACAGTAAGAAATACATTTCTGGTATTTATATTGTAACCAACTTATAATATTTGGTTATAGCAGCCCCAAAAGACTCAGACCAAAGCGTGTCATTAGGGAGAAGGGTAAGGATCCCTTCCTTTCCGTTATAGTTGTCCATGCTTTTTCTCATCTTAGAGTTGTCTTTTGGACCAAATTCAATGGCAACATTGTGCCTTAGCCTGCCAGGGCTTTCCTAGCTGGGCAGGATTCCTGCATCTGCCCTCTGTATGCTCCAGAGCTTGCTTGTTCCTGGGGCCAGCCCCAGGTTTTGTAGAAAACCAGGCACTGCATCTTTAAGGACCAAATTAAAGAGAAAACATATTTTGTTGTTGTTGTTGAATACACACTGTATTTAACATTTTTTTTAATCCCAGAGAAGTGAAATGCAACATCTGTTTGAGTTTATGTAACATCTGAAGACCGACAACTCAGAATTTCCTAATTAAAGTCATTTTTAAGGCACTCTGCAGAGCCAGCTTTCATCTCTTCCTTCATTGGGTTTTTCTCCAAACTGTAGCAGAATACCTGGTTTCTCTTTCTTCAAAGTGATACACACATGCTCATGCCTTAACCTGCTCTTCTGTCCTCCAGGACAGCGAAACACAGCACAATTCCAAGGAGGAAACGGTAAAAGAAGGAAATACATGGTGGTGGGGTGGCAGGGGGGAGCGGGGTAAGGAGAGAGCAGAGAGGACAAGCACAAGTAAATTAACTGATACGGTCGGTCGTAGCTGAAAAGAGAAGGAGCAGAAGGGAAATTGAACAGGGTGGGGTGGGCCAGATGGCTGGCAGCCGGTGAAAAAATAGGCTACGTTTCCCAGTGAGATCTAAATTAATTTAGCTAGTTCTCTTTTTCATTTTTTTTTCATTTTTAAAGATAGGGCCAAGGCAAGGGAGGTATCTCAGAATTATGGAGGGTGTAATGTAGGTAAGTGTGCTTGCTCGTGCTCATGCACTTATGAAGGGCTGCGATTAAAGACAGGTATGACTTGGGGGCTCTAAAATGCCCTCCTGATACAAAAGAATCTTCTTTACTGGCCCACTTCTGTGCCTGAAATTCCCACCACTACAGCCACTCTTTCGGATTAAGGCATTATCAGTAGCCCCTATTAAAATGTAAATGTCACCTGGGAAGGGTAACACTCGACTCTAGCACCCACTGACTGAACAGTCACCTATCAGAGAGTAGGACCCTGAGAGATGGGACGCAGGGCAGGGACATTTGGACCAATGGTGAGGAAGGCTTGGTGGTGTGGGATGCTGGAGAGGGAATGGCTGGGCAGCTGAGAGGAATGTGTGAAATTGTGTGCCCCGGGAAATTACTTCGATGGAGGAGATGGGACGGCAAAATGAACTTAACTACATCACAGGTTTCCCTAGGCTTTCTGTGTGTGTGTAGTGTATCTAACAGTTTGTATGGATTATACATTCTGTGTATATACCTGATATGGAATTCACTGGGGCCCATCATGAACATAGTATAGTGAAACTCCATCAAGTGAAAGACAATGAAAGCCCTCAATTGTTTTCATGTAAAATGAAGTCTGGCATCTCTATAGATCTAGATGGTTTGTATGTAGTGTGTGTACATGTACATGTACACACACACACACACACACACACACACACACACACCCCTACTCATACTCAGCAGTGGAGATCTTGTAGATGTGAAGGGTGAGATGCCTCTTCTCAGCCATCTAGGATTTGAATGCATAACAGTTGCTGTATTGTGCATCCAAATCCTAGATGGCTGAGAAGGTTGGCTGTTGGAAAAAGGACTTGCCTGGGGGGGCATTGTGACCCCTTCCTCTGTTAACAGTAGACCCTCATTCAACTCAACTGGCTCTGCAGAAATGGCCAAGGCTTGGGTTATATGACTTACATGGGCCATACCATCAAGAATGGGGCCTGGAGACAGAAATGTCGCCAAAGTGCCCTTTAAACTTTTGGAGTTTGGGCACCTGGAGAAGGTGCAGGTGGACAGAGAATCTTGCAGGGGATACGTTTCTGCTCCTAGAAAAGCTCGAAACTGTTTGGGAGCAGCCCCCAGGCTAGATGCAGGAACCAGCCTCAGAGTACCACTCATGGGACCTACCCCCTCTGCAGGGATCTGCTATGGTTGGCTGAGCTGAGGGGGAAGGTTCAGGGAGGAGAAAGGGCTGGAAGAATGGGAAGAGGACTCCGAAGAAAGCTTGGAAAGTAAAAATGAAAGGATCTGGGTGGGGAGGGGCAAGGGAGAGGTGATATTAGAACTTCTCAACCCTGTTTTCACAGAGTCATCTGGGTAACTTAAAAAACTCTGATGCCCAGGATCTACCCTTAGACGCTATGATTGGTTTGGGCAGGGGACCAGGCATGGACGTTTTTTAAGCTCCTCAGATGATTCTAATGTGCATGTGATGTTAAGAATACTACATCAGAGCAGAATGAGAAGTTTTGTTCTGCACTGTTAGGCTGAAGGTGGCTGGCCAATTCCCACCCGAGTAAAGGAGCATGAGTGGACTGGTGCAAGGTGGTTGGGTGGAGGCAGGATTCTGAGAGCTGTCTGGACAGTCGAGCCTCTGCTGATTTGTGTGGCTTTACAGCCTTATGAGCTGGTGGTTTCTAATCCAATGTCTGGCTGAAAATGTGGCTGCGGTGGAGGTGTTGGGGCGTAAGGAGAAAATTTTCCCTCTCTATTCTGAAGCTTCAAAGAGAAATAGTTCACTGTGCTCTATGGGGCCAGGAAGACAAATCCTGGGGCTGATGCTTCAAAAATGGAAATGGATTGAGTGTTGTATAATAAATATAAATAAATAAATCAGTAAGCAAGCCAATAAACAATGCACACCATTTTTGCCCTCTTATGGTGGTTTTCCCCTCACCCCACTGATCCTGGTGACTTACATTCTGCCCCTGGTCACCTGAAGGCACCCAGCCTAGCCGTGGAAGAGGGAACAAGATGACTGCCTTGGCCCTGGCTCTCTGAGGATCAGAGAACTTAGAGAAACCTAGAGAGGCCACCCACATGGAGGAGGAGGAGGAAGGGAGATACATATTCCCCATTTCCCATCCAAAAGCGTAGGGAGGGAAGGCAGGGTTTGGGAACCAAGGCTGGGTCATGTTAGGTATTTAAAGTCCAGGCTGACCAGCTCTTCATCCCGAGGAGGCTTCACTCTGAGGGTTGGGGAAAGGACTTGAGATCACAATGAACCCCATCTTTCCACACACAAAAAGATACAGCAGGCGCACCCCCCACTTCAACACAGCTCCCGATGAGCCAAGCAGGCAGCCCAGTCAGCTCCGGGCAAGTGCTGCACAGCCCACGGAGGGTGGGTAGGAGGGACTGGTCATGGGATGGGAGGAAGGCGAGGAGGTAGGCAGGATGGCACTCGTTTTAATGGGAAATCAGCTGTCCAGGGCTTCAGCTTCTGGAGCCGCCAGCCATTGCTCACTTCCTCCTTCTCACTCTGCCATGTGGTTGTGCTTGCTGGGCTTTCCTTGTCCTACTAGGAGACCTGTATGTGGATACGGAAACATGTAAATAAAGCCGGCATTAAGACAGTGATCAAAGAAAAGTCATTCCCTAAAAGCAGATGGTCATGATCTGGACTCCATTAATAGATTTCAAGGGGAGATGACCCTGAAACTTTATGCAAAATTTTTGGTCTTTATTTTCATATGCACTTCTCTGCAAAGAGAACCTATAACTGGCTGGGCACAGTGGCTCACACCTGTAATCCCAGCACTTTGAGAGGCCAAGGCGAGTGGATCACAAGATCAGGAGTTCAAGACCAGCCTGGCCAAGACAGTGAAACCCCGTCTCTACTAAAACTACAAAAATTAGCTGGGCGTGTGACAGTGACTGTAATCCCAGCTGCTTGGGAGGCTGAGGCAGAGAATCGCTTGAACCCAGGTTGCAGTGAGCCAAGATCGCGCCACTGCACTCCAGCCTGGGCGACAGGCGAGACACTGTCTCAAAACCAACAAAACAAAAAAAGAATCTGTAACTTTCATATCGTTATTTTTAAAAAGATTAAAAACAAAATATTAAAGAATTACAGGTCATTTATATGTGAAACCCATTAGTAACATACCAAGCAATCCCCAGAAATGGGGGAGGGGAGGGGAATCTGAGATTCCTGATCTGATGGCATTGTTTTTTAGCATCCAAAGTACAAAGGGACTTGCAAGAATCACTGAGACCGGAGCTCTGTAGCTTACCCAATATTCCTGTGCAAGGGGTTCACACCATGACTGAACTAAAACTGTTTTATTCCAGAGTCCAAATCACATGAGATAAAACTCATTTCTTGAATATGCAACATTAGAGAAAACTGAAGTTATTCAGTTATTCAACCTGAAGTTGTTATGTAATAATTGTGGCCGTAACAAAGTGGGTGAACTAAAGTTTAAAAATAAAAAAAAAAAGCAGTCTTGAATATATGAAGGGAGTTGCTCTAGGGTAAAGTGAAGCATCAGGCATCCTCCTCTTTTTTTCCTTGATCATTCTTCTGTTTGGTATCTTAGAATTTTTGACATGCTTGGTTTGCTTACAGGGATGCACTGCTATAATGGCACAATTTTTTTTAATAATTATAATTATAAATTAATTAGTATGTTACCTTTTTGTATTCTATGTATGTTTTCAATTTTAGGAAAAAAACCAAATTTCAAATTCTTATGTAGACAGTAAAGAAAACTTGTTCCAATTGTTTGAAGTCAGTAGACATCCCCATTACATATACAACTGGGGACATAATAGCCTAGAAGCCATTCTAGAAAGCATTCCTCCGCATTCCCTGTGCTGTGGAATGGGTGCCATGCTCTTTGGTATCAATAAATGCTACTTTCCCTTCCTTCAATAATGAGAGTGGTTAGAATTGGTCAGAGGCACTGACTGTGGCAGGCTTTACCAGCCCTCAGTACCTTGTGTGACAAAGAATGACAGAAATGGCAAGTACAGAGGGGGAGTGCGTGCCGCACAATGTGGCTGCACCGTGTGCAGAGGTCTTGAGACACCCTGAGTCTGCCTATTGCTCCTGGACCATACTGCAGAGATGCCTGTGTGCAAGTCACATCACCACAATGACTGCTTTATATCATCACTTCATTATATCATTTGTTATATTTATTACGCAATAAGGGTGTCTCTGGGTTAGGATAATTTTTCTGCAGAAAATATTTGGTGTGTTTGTAGTGTATCAGTTTTCTCTAAGGCAAGGCACAGAGGCTCAGAGCTCTCCATCAAACGTGCTCTCACAAGCCTAAAAACTTTGAGGGTGAATATGGTACAGAGATTGGCCTTCTTCCTATTTCACAGATGGAAAAGTGAAGATCCCAAAGACGGCCTGCATCAGACTACCATCAAGCCAAAATCGGGCCTAGGGGTCTCAGGTCTTCTGGTCCATGAGACCACCCTGTGCCAATGAACACTGCATTTGATACTGAGAGCAGGCTTGGAGAGATCTAATTCTGCTGAGGAGAAAAAGACAGGACCGTGTCAGGCTGCAGAGGGTTTGGAATCCAACTGGGTTTAAAGCCGCTTATTCGTTCACAACAAATGCCCTATTTCCCTTCTGATGAACGTGCCTGAAGAAGACAATTTCCTTTGTTTGATTTTGTGAGTGGCTCCTGGGAACAGATGCTTTCTTGCTATTTCAGAACACTAAGGAAATTTTTTTAGGTGAGACAGATGAGTCTTTAGTTCCCTGATGCATGTGCGTGCACAAAGAGGTGGGTGGGGTAGCCTCTCAGTCCCTGTTCATCTGATATGCATGTGCAGAGTCTTTCTTTCTTTCCTAATTAATTAGAAGTAATAGCTTTCCATAGTTTCTGGTACATGAGCGAGTAAAGTGGGAAATAATTTAATTGGCTGTCTTGCTTTCAAAGCCCAGTTTAATGAAATAGTTCTCAGCCTGAAGTGCATGTGTTATCTTTCCTGTTATTTTTCCAATTAACATTTCATTGGATCACGTCTGTGTGGAATATTCTAATTGGTTTGAAGGGCGGGGTGAGGGGACAAGAGCAGATGGAGAGATAGCCAGCTGTTTCTTTCATCCCGGGTGCCTGCTCTCGTACTGATGTGGCTGTAGGTTTTTCCCAGCGCCTTTCCTTGGAAGAACTCAAAGTGATTGACAAAAGTCCTGCCTGTCACCTTACTCATCCTCATGGAGCCCCTGGGCCAGAAAGGCAACATCTCCTCATAGGCACACTGGCTGGTGCACCTGGATATAGAGAACTAAGGGGGCATTTCCCTAGGTTTTGGAGTCCTCTATGATGGATGAGCCCAAGGGGGGAAAAGAAACGGCTTCTAAAGCTTCCTGTGGAAATTGTCTCCCTGAGGGCGGACTCTGTTTAGCCTGGCACATAGGAGACAGCATAGACTTGTTGACAGAACAAGTATTCAGAGGGATCCCACAACAGCCCCCCTGCTCAGATCTTCTTGTGAAGAGGGCAGTGAGTTAGAGGTGGGCATGAAGCAGGGCTGGGACTGCGGGAGGCAAGCCAGGTGCCTAGGGTCCCTGTGCACAGCCTGAGAGTGAGTGCCTTCTTAAATACTGGATCTTATGAGACCAGCCTGGGCAATATAGCAAGACTCCAGCTCTGTCAAAAAATAATAAAAATGTTGTGGATCCTAGTGCCTGCTTGGCTCACCCAGTCCCAGGACTGGCATGAAGCAAACATCCTCTCCTTCTTTACGTTTCCTCTCTGTTCCTAGTCATGTTGGCCCTCAGCCAGCCTGAGCCCAGCCCTAGGCTCAGCGATCTCACTATCCAAATACTTCATGGCACTAGCTGTATCCCTCATAGTCCCCAGTGAGGTCCATGTGGCACTGGGTCGTGCTCTGTGTCTCTGCCCTCTCCCCTCATTGCTGTAATTCTAATGTCTGTTTTCCCTTCTCCTGGGCATTTCTGACCTAGCACTCAGCTGTTTTGCGGATCAACCCGTTTTCTGGGTTAGCCAAGGACAAATGTGGGCCTGGAGGCAGAGGAGGGGCTCCTATGCTTGGCCACATGGCCTGCTGCCCAGAGGCCTGGTTTCACATTTGTCCTAGTGAGAACTGGTTAGCTTCTCTTAGGGACCATTCCCAGGCCCAGCTGGGGGAGAGGCACAGTTTAGGGTATGGGGCCAGGGAGTCCTTGGGAAGCAGCCCTGAGGCAAACTGTGTGGCTGGTCCATGTGGGGCCATAGGGAATGGGGCTGACTCGGGCAGGTGCAGAGAGACACAGGCATTCATCATATGTGCCTCCAGTGTGGTGACACAGCCTGGGCTGCAGGGTACGAAGAAGTATTTCTTCATTTGATTTGCACCCACATGGCCAAATCTGAAATACCACCGTTAAATTGTGGGGTCCCAGCTAAGATCTGGGGCATCAAAAGCTGTGTAGAGACCCACAAAAAAGTTTGAATATATATATTTATTTTTTCCTCTGTATCTTGTTTGAGCCCATAACAGAAAAAATGTAGCTGTTCCTGGCTGGTTTCTCTAGGTTTAAACTAGGCCAATTGGGGTGCGATTTCAAGTCTGGCCTAGACTTGACATTACAGCCTCCTTTCCTTTCCAAAAGGCCTCTTGGAGTTCCAGCTACACATTCTTTCTAGAGCTGCTTTCTGCAGTGCTATGCAAAAATCTTTCCCTGACCACCAGGGTTCAGGCCTCCCTGAACAAGCAAGGTGGCGGGAGGAAATGGGGACGCAGAGCCCACCACTCTTCGCAGGGGCCGGGCCTCGCTTGGCAGGAAGAGTGGGTTCTCCTGAGATGGTTTTGGGCTTCCAAGTAGATGAGGCCAGAGGGCCTGCCATCAGCTTCAGGCCCTGTGATTCTACTCAAGTCGCAAAATCTTACATGAGGCAGCACATTAGACAATTTGGAGTATTTTCAGACATCATCCACTTTCTCTCTCCGAATGTGATGCTGGCTGGGCTGTACTAATATCTCAGTTAACAGAGAAGGAAACTAAGGCTCAGAAAAGTTAAATGATTTGTTCAAGTCCAGCTACCAGCAGGATCTCCAAGATCTCAAGTCATGCTGATGTCCTGGGCTCTGAGCTCCTACCTCAGAGCACCCAAGTGGACCTCCCTTCTAATGTGGGATGGGAGAGAAATCACTTGAAGCCACAGGCTGGGCCACCTGAACCCAGACCCCTCAGTAGAACATATTCTTTCAGGTTAAAGGGCATCCGGAGATCGGTCAGGGCACGCGTGTCAAGATTCCCTTTGCTAGTCAGCCCTGCCTGAGGAACAGTAGTGGCTGGACAAGCAGAGGAGGCTGCCTGCATTTAACCAGGGAGAGAACGTTGTGTGAGAATGGAGGAAAGGTCTGGGGCAAAAATACCTGTGTGCAGAGGGCTTAAATTCTTAGCACACCACTAAGTACGCTAAGTGACTTGGACAAGTCACTTGAGCTTTCTGCTTCAAATTCCTCATTATAAAGTGGGGATATAATGCCAATCTTACAGGACTGTTGAGGATAAAATGGCAAAATATTTGTGTCTGTAATATGTAAACTGTAACACGCTCATCAGATGGGAGTCATTGCTATTAATAACAATGACAGAATGATCAGGCCGATACTAAGATTTTCAATCTTGAACAGAGATGCTACACAAAGGGAATGAAAGTGTTTATACATAAAAGGAATTTTAGAAGCCTTAGGTTGGTGATGGGCTCTGTCATGGGTGGGTGCACTGCTGACCTGGGTAGGGGATGACACTCCATCTCCCCAGATGCCGTCCTGTGAAAGTGTTTGGAATGGCCAAATAACCTTGACTGTCCTCTGGCCACTGAACTGGCAACTCTCCTGATGGCCTTCCATAGGCAGATGTCCTTCCAGGGAAACTGGAACCAGATGTACTCAAGATCTCAAAAGAAATTAATGGCAATAAGACTCTGTGGTAAAAATATCTGTGTGCACAGAGCTTGCTCACTCAGCTCCCTTTCTATCTAAGGATCATTTAGGCTTAATTATAGAGTTCAGGCATTCATTGGGTTTTTGATTAATTTTCTTTTCAGTTTGAAGAGTGTGTGAGTGTGATGGGTCTGTTTGTGTGTTTACATCTTTCTTTGCAACTCAGTTGGGAGCTGGCTCTTGCAATGTTTAATTGTGCCCTCAGTTCTAACAAGCATGTTCAATGTGCCAACCAGGGCTTAGAAAGCCATTGTTTCTACTGCTCACCCCCCAAAGGCTGCTCTTGCCATGTTGAGGGACGGCGGGTGGCAGGGCCTTGTTCGGCTGGGACCTCAGCTGCAGGATGCATGCTTTCCTTCTCCTTTTTGGCCTTGTGGCGTTTAAGGGACTCTGAGACCAGGAGAGCAGATTCCCTATTCCACTGATTACCAGTACTCTGCTAAGAGCTGTTGAGTGACAGCTAGCTCACCTACACTGCAGCCTGTCAGGCATTATTTTCTGGGCTAACCTCTGAAAGGACTTCTTTGCAAAAGAAAGCAGCGTTTGTTCTCTTATGTTTAATATGTCCATTTAATAGATTGGGAGAGACTGCATGACTATGTAAATGAAAGTGACTAGCTTTCTCCTTTTTCTTTTGTGCCTTCTGGGCAGGGATGAAAAGGAGAGGCAGAACAGGATAGTGGAAGAGCATAGAATTTGGAAAAGGCCCCAATTGAATCCTGGCTTCTGATATTTTTTTGTTTGTGTATTCATGGGTATGTCACTTAACCTCTTTGGTCTCAATTTGTTATCTGAAAATGGGGACAATAACATTCCTTAGGAGTATTACACTCCTCATCAGAACGTCTGGGGATGAGAAAATGCATGTGGAAGTCTTCTGTAAAAACACTCTATAAGTCATAGTTCTTTTATTTTACTGATCAGAATTGCTGCTTAGCACACTATTTTGACCTATGAGATACCATTCCAGCAGCAGGAGAGAGGGAGTTGTAAAAAGGTCCATGGAATGGGAGGTGGGTAGGGGACTAGCCTCTAACCTTCTCATGCGCTGTGGGCTACAGCAATGACCCAGGAATGTAACATGCATGCAGCAAAGGGCCCAGATTAAGGGTTTACCCTCCAAACAGCTGTCACAGATAAAAGGGAATCTGGAACATTCAGATTTTCTTTTACATAATAGTAACAGAGATTTTCTCTTGTTCTTTAAAGGATGGATCCAATTGTCTCTAGTTTTTAGACTCACTGGTTTGTGGGTGAATGGATTAGGGATAAAGATAATGTTCTGGTTGGAGACAAGAGGCTGTGGGTCCTAGCTAAGTGTGACCATGTTGTGAATGAGATTTGGGAGATGTGGGGCCTTGGCCCTTCCGCTGGCTAGGTATGTGATTCTGAATAGATGACCTAATTTAACGAGGCTTCAATTTCCTGTGAGATCATGGACTAAAAGATCTCAAAGGACTTGATTAAAATAATCAGATGTGATGAAATGCTTTTTCCTATGGAATTCAAAACTCTTGTGCCACCAAGTAGCCATGTGTTGTGTGTGTATGTCTAAGTCCTGATACCACCCAACTAAAACTTAATCAAGGCACTAAATGAGTCCCTGTAAACTGATGGCATCTGGCGTCAAACCCAGGCACTTTCAAGGGAAGGAGAGTTGGACGGGAGGGCAGAGGTGACCTCAACAGAGATTTCAAGGTTAATTCTCTCTTGTACAATAGACTTTGATTTGGCAATATCCTGACTAAGCTGAAAGATAACGAGCCGCAAATCACAGGAAGAAAAGGGGTCATTTCCTTGTAAAACAACAGTAACTTGAAAATAATTGGCTACAGGGCAATAGAGCGTTCTGCCAGGCTGACTTCAGAGCTGAGAGACCCAACTATAGAGTTCACAGTGGTATCAATAACAATAATCACAATGTGACTATATGCATAGTGCTTTCAACTTTTATAAATACTTTCCCATTTTTTTCATTTTGTCATTACACAATTTCCCAGGAAACTGCTATGGGGTTAATTTCTTTTAAAACTCTGAGAAAGGTGATTTTTCATGGGAAACAAGTCTAGCAAAGTATGCTATGCCTTGCTTTAGAAATACAGATATGCCTCTGAAAGAGTTATTCGTAAATATAGTTGCATAAGTCATATTTTAATGCACTAGGGGAATCTGAAAAATCTTGTATAGGATTTTTTAATGTAAATAAATTCTCGTTAATCTGTTGTTTGCTACAACTTTGGAGTTTAAAATATTGCAGGTTTTCTTAAAGTTGGGCCACATGGATTAGATTCTAGGATCAGTATCTACTCCCCAGAATCCCATAGGAGTGAAGTCTAATTCAGTCTCGGGGAGTGATTGCTGCCTATGATGTCAGCATGGAAAATAAGCTGCTTTGTACTTTAGCCATGGATCTCTTTGGAGCTGTCTTTCCCAAATAAAACAAGGAAACATGGGAAGAGACAGAGAATTCCAAAAGCAACAGCTGAATTATTTCTACATGAATGTCTCCAGGTCCTTTGTGAGCCACTGATGTATTATTAATGGCTGTTATAAATAACTTGCCATCAATAACTAATCTATAGGACAGTAGTTGATGGTTGGGATGTGAGGTTAACACTACATACTTTGGAGTAGATCTATTATCACTATTATGTAAATAAGTACCATCCTCTGGGACTAGAATCTGAAATAAATTGGACTAAATAGAATTTTTAATAAAAGTAATAAACCTGCCTGCTTTTTATTCACTATCCACAAACTCTAATAGAAGACAGCCCTTTGGAGCCAATCACAAGATTGTAAAACTGCCTTAACTTCAACTTTCTCCTTCTGAAATTAAGCTAGCAGTGTCTACTTGTTAAATCCACAATGACAATGTGAAATTTTTATAATTAGTTTGCATAGGGAGGTGGTGAACAAGCAAACATATATACAACTATATATATGGTTGAATTATTGAGAATAAAGGTACAAGCTCTTTTTTTATTGGGGAAGGAAGAGTGATTCAAGCTAGAAGAACTGCAAAACTCCTCATTACAAGGCTGGAAGCCCACAAAAAGAAGTTTTATATTGGCTTGACTAAAGGAAACCTGGCCTCTCATCTTTATTGGTTAAATCTTAGCAATACAGGCTTACTTAATATGAGTGTCTTAGATCTTCTTTAAAGAGCTGTGAAGTTAAGCCTTAGGAAGTACGTTCTCACAAATGCTCAAGCAGTTAAATTTGAGCTTCTGTGAAACAGAGCTAAAATAAATAAATATATATAAATATACAGTGTATGTATATACAAAGGCTACAGGTAGATATATAGGCACTGCTGACAAATATGCTAGTAATTATGCTATATGCCTCCTTGATGTGTGCATGCGTGTGTCTATGCATACACGTGTCCATTGTATGTGTTAAGATCATTCAGAAACTCAAAAGAAATATAATGAAAATCCAGTTCTTATTTGCTGAAATGTTCTTGAAATCTTACATGGGTTCATGGCTTATAATTTTTTAAATGTAAATTTAGGGCTAATCATTGGAACAGAATAAGCAGCTGTAAACAATATCACAGTTAGGATTTAACTAAAACACGGACAGGGTCCCAAATATCATAACTATTGCAGAATACGGGATTTACAAAGCCAAGTACTGTGATTAAAATACTCTGAGAATAAGCAATCTTTTTGGAAAGAGGTGGGTAGATGAAACTAATGAAGTGTTTCCATCTGTTAGTTCACATCAGCACCTTGGACAGTTCCAAGAAGGCTTTCTCCCTCAGAAGGGAGCAAATACCACTATTTGTCTAGTTTTCTAAGTGCTCCATTCATTCCAGTGTGTCGATCTGATGATCAACTAATAAATGCAGACATATTACTGTGTGATAAAAACTTATTCTTTCCTCTCCCCATCGCCCATTCTTTCACCACCCGTTTCCCCAGCACAGCAGGAGTTTGTCTTACGACCACCTGGTGTGGATGTTTTCACTCCTACTTCTAATTGGTTGGGAAGCAGCATTTGCCACAGGCACTGTTTAATTTCGTTTCTATCCCCTGCATCTCACAGGAAAGAAATGGTCAATAGTTCAGATAAAAGAATCATCCTGGTCAGCTCCAAAATATGGCTACTTGCATGGTAATCACAGCAAGTCTGTCAAATCAGTGATTTCTTTATTCCTAAGAGGAAGGGATTTTTCCTAAGGATTATGGTTCTACCACCCAAGGAGCAGCCCTACTCTTCAAAAGTGGCTGCAAAGGCTGGCAAACCAAGAGGTCTGCTTTGGCTCAGAAATTCAGTTTGGCTCCTGCCACCCTGGGTACCCCTCACTGCATGTCTCAGAAGCATGTGATCCACACACAGTCAGGCCAGTCTGCTTCTACTTAGGAGGGATCACAACCAGAGGTGGACCCCGCTTGGGCCTCCACATGAGGACCTGGGCATCATTGGCATTGGGTTTCACTAGTGCATTAGGGGGGATGGGTTCCATCCGGCTCAGGATCCGGGGCTGCTCCTGCTGAGTCCTGCCCACCAGCCGGGCCCGCTGCCCCAAGAGCTGAAGAGGGTCCACCTCAATGTCCACCCTCATCCTCCACTTGATGGTCTGCAGAATGATCTTCTCCTTTGTGGTGGTGTTCATGGCCACCAGCCAGGTTGTGAAACTTTGGTCTCTCTTGATTCTTGTGAGCAGCGGCACATTGCTGTCGCTCACAGGCACTGCCCATGTCACACTGGGGTAGAAGTTGTCATTCATGCTGACGGAGAACCTGGAGATCTTGTTGGTGGGGCCAACCAAGGTCACAGTTTCTGTGGTGTTCCCGTACCAAGGGTAGCTCACCCCATCTGAGTCACTGATGGCTTTTACTCTCCCTTCCCTCAAGTCAGGCAGTTCCCAGCTTGACCTGGCAAAGCAGAAGACATGCACAAGAAAAGAGGCTGAATGAATTTTTCAGAAGCTGGAGAGGTGCTCACTGCTTACTAACATAGTCAACTTGGGCAAAATGGGAAGTTCACAGGGGGAATTCAGGTCAAAAAGTTCTATGATGTGCTGTTTCAGAATTAAATGAGAACAAACCAAAATAAAAATAACAAAGCCATGCCAAAACAAGTTAAATACAACCACGGCTGACCCAATTGAGAACAGGAAGCTCAAAGAGGCAGTTGTGAGACCACACAGAGACATCAACTAGTTAGATGATGGTAATCGGCAGTTTAGAGGAATTCTTCTGCAAGAAGCACTTTCTTGGAAATATGAGTGTGAGTAAGGCTTGTTTTTTGGAAAGAAATGCTGGTTGAAATTCGATGTACCTGGAAGGCAGTATCTGGAGGAAAGAAGGGCAAAAGGAGGCAAAGTTAAAGGTTATACTAATTTCTTGGGAAATCACAGTAATAGAATTTCTACTCAACAAAGAGGGTTGTTTAGCTTCTAGGCATCAGCCAATCCATCACTTAGAAAACACAGGCATAGAAAATCTAACACAAGGAGATCATGGTCATCTTCTGGAAACCATCTGAATGTGAAAGTTGTTCTAGAGGGTGGCATACACTCTAATGCACTGCCTTCCCATTGCCTTCCAGTCCAGCCTGGAAGTCTCATAGCTTAGTTTCACAAACTTGCCGTTCTGGTACCTACATACTCCTCCTGGCTGCCTCTGACCTTATACAGAAGGAGGAACCAGTGTCTCTTCCCCCTGCCATGGACTGTTGCTAATAATTGACGATACTTACTGAGTGTTACTCTATCCAAACCAATGTGCTAAGTACATTACCTCAGTTAATATTCAAAATACTCCACAATACAAATTTTTATTTCCATTTTACACATGAGGGGATGGAGGCTTAAAGATGTTAAGGTACATGACAAAGGTCCTACAGAATGCAAGAGGTGAAGCTGGGAGTTGTCTGACTTCCAAGTCCATGGTTTTGACCACTATATCATACTGCCTTCCAAAGTACCCTGACACAGTGCTGGAGGAAGCCAGAGTGGCGAGAACTCAGGCTGTCTAATGACTTGGCAGCTCCAGGACCAGTCATGGAGAACTGGACTGGACCCCAATAAAGGCACAAGTCTAGTCAGCAGAGTCTGGCTATGTATTCTCCATATTTTCACTGCAGGGACCAGGGATGGTGCTAGGTAATAATGGACTAGAATTTAATAATTAAAGAAATGATACTGCTTCATTCATCAGCTAAGAGGTAGTGGTCTTAAGTTTGATATAAAGTTCTTCCTCCTATGAAGTGACGGAGGATCCTGCAGGGTTTTATACAAGTGGTCTAAAAGGGAGATACATTGTCAAGCTGGTGCTGATTAACATCTCCGCATCCCTTACTGTCACGTGGCTATGGAGATATTAACCACTGCCTCCAACTGGCCCCCCACAGTACCTCCTATGCCAGTCAGCCCCAGCCTGAAGTGAAGGGAGGGCTTGGCTGCCTGGGGAGGAAGTGAGCCCACAGCTGCAAGAGCCATTTCTCTTGTCATGCCCTTGGTAGCTGCTGGGAATAATTGCAGTGTATCACGGTTGGCAGACACTAAGTAAGGAATTGACCTGATGCAGAAAGTCAGAGCTCATTTTGCATATGCTTTTGCAGCTGGGGGTAGTAGCTCCCAGGTAATTCTATGCCATTTCTTACTGTACAAAAGGGAGTGTATGTTGTTTGAGTGGGTCAGAGGCTGGGCAGAGACCCAATCTGCTCATTGGGTTTGTGAAATAACCATACTGGAGTCGGTTTCATGCCCCCATGCGAAGGGCTAAGACAGTTCTTCAGTCACAATACATCTATTTTTTGTGTTGCCTAAATCTTGTTTTTCATTTCGGTTGTGACCAGTCCCTACTGGCCTTTCAGTTCTTCTTTAGGACTGGAGGGCGGGTATTCCCAGCAGTGGCAGATTGTTCTTGCTCTCCCACCCTACACACTGGGCTTACTGTGGCATATTGCCTGGGGAATTTGGTTTTGAGTGGATGTACTTTCTATTCTGTTACAACACTGTCCTTTTCAGGGGTGGCTATCTTGCTGGTGGGTTCAGTGACTTTGTCTATAGAGCCTTTATAGTTCCCATATTTTTGCCTCCCATCTTCCTGCCCAGAGCTGTGTGAGCAGAGACTTGGGGCAAGGGTCTGCAAGTCAACCTTGTAAGACAAATCAAAAAACTTCGTTTGGTCTCGGGTTTTTTTTTTTTTTTTTTTTTTTAAACAGAGATAATACAATAAAGGCACACTCTTGTGGCTTAGTAGAGAAGGAAAAGATCCTTTTTCTTGGAGGGGCTTCTAGAACAGAGAAATACAACAGGCTTCTTAACATCACATCAGAACAAACAAATCTGGCCACATGCAGTCATTGGGAATAGTGACCCTGGAGGTTACACTTTAGCTCCACCTACACGGCTGTTACTTCTGCAACTGTAGTTTTGGGAATTCCTCAGGTCAGAGGCATGCTTTCTTCCATAGCCCTATGGAACTAGGATTATATCACCAAGGGATGATTTGATTTTGGAAACAGCCAAAATTCATGATGATTTAAGTCTAGTGAATAGGGAGTTGCTTTCTACTTGAAAAATATCAAAATTTTCCTTTATGAAAAAGATACTAATACATACCCCAAGGCAGTGTCCTTCCCTTCTTCCCCGTCCCTCCCTCTCCCCCTCCCTTCCTTTCTCTTTTTTGTTTTTCCCAAACAGTTATGTCTATAAAATGCATGACTGGTTTATGTAGCTGATAAAATGTCTTTGGTAATGGTTTTTTGAGAAGTCTCTGAAAAGTTCCAAGAACAGTAGCACTATTTGAGTCACTCAATGACCATTTAAGGGGACTACTTTGAGTGGAATGCTGGAGGCATTTCAAACTCCATATGGCTCAGGCTGAACTCGTCATTTCCAACATAAACCAAGCCCTCTTCCCCTGTCTCTGCTGCAGGGGAAGTGCTGCCCACTGCTCATCAAATCTTCCAGGTCAGAAGCAAGGGCCATCTTTGGTTCTTCCCACACCCTCTGCCACAGTGACTGTATCACTGCATCCTGTGAATTTTTCCCCATAAGTTATGCTTAAATTTATCTCCTTTCGGCTGGGTGCAGTGGCTCACGCCTGTAATCCCAGCACTTTGGGATCATGAGGTCAGGAGATTGAGACCATCCTAACACGGTGAAACCCTGTCTCTACTAAAAATACAAAATAAAAAATTAGCTCAGTGTGGTGTCACATGCCTGTAGTCCCAGCTACTCAGAAGGCTGGGCAGGAGAATCACTTGATTCCAGGAGACGGAGGTTACAGTGAGCCGGGATTGAGCCACTGCACTCGAGCTTGGGCAACAGAGTGAGACTCTATCTCAAAAAAAACAAAAAAACTTTTCCCCATCCAACTTTACTGCCTTCACTTAATCCAAGCCCTCAGCATCTCTTACCTGGTTTCTGTAAGGGTGCATAGCTTACATGTATGTAGGTATTGATGGCATGTATATACTTACATGTATGTAGGTATTGATTGGGTGTCTCTCTGCACCCAACTCGGGTCCCTCTCAAATCCAACTTTTAGGCTGCCCAAGTGTTCAAACATGCAAACCTGATCATGCTCTTTCTATACATAAAATCCTCCCAAGGCTTTTCTATATGGACATTGTGGGCATCACCCACAGGGTAAAATTCAAGTTCCTCAATAGGACATACATGGCTCTCCATCATCTGGCTCCCCATCCCCAAACACTGTGCTGTTTCTCACCTCCACCGCTGTGCCCTCTGCCTATGCTGTTCTTCCTCCTACTCAAGTTCCACTGTATCTAACTACTCATCCTCTGAGAGTTACCACATGCATCGCCGCCTCCTCCATAGATATATCTACATCTACAGGTGTCAGATTATAACGGTTTAGTGTCTTCCCCATTAGATTACAGGTTTCTTGAGGCTTGGAATTATGACTTATTTTTGAATCATTAGTGTCTTGCACATAAAACAATACTATTTATTGAAAAAATAAATCTTTTATTTGAATTATTTTCATGACTATATTCCTGGAGCCTGGCAGAACTTATATACAACAAAGTATTTCATTACAGTTTTATACTTTATATATTCACTCACCTTTAAAAAAAAATCTAACATCTACCATCCATTTAGACTCTATTATTAGAATAGTACCATGCCTTGCAATAGAAGTTACTTATCCTTAGGAGGAGGAGACAAGCCACACTTAAATGAAACTGAATGAATCAGTGAATATGAATGTATTTTAGTGACTACCCATGCCATCAATACCTACATACAAAAATGAGTGTCAGAGACTCCAAGTGATACAGCAACTTAGAGACATGGATAACCATGCAGGCTACAGCAAGGGGAAAGCTTTGTGAAGGGAATGGGATATGAACACTTTGGAATAGAGACAGGCATTCCAGGTGGGATACTGCATCGTAGGCTGCAGTGTGATACCAAGCATAAATGTGGAGTGTCCAAGAAACAGAACACTGGGAAGAGTGAAGACACTGCTGGGTGGGCAGGATAGTTCAGTTTGTAAAGCAACTTCAATAATGGGCTTAGGCACCTGGGCTGCATCCTAGAGGGGGTGAGACTTTTGCTCAGGAGAGTTAACTGTGAGGAAGATGAATGAAAAAGGATTAGAGGGCTAAAGGGAGGGAACAAGGATGTTTAGGAGCTTCTGCAATGCTACAGGTGATCTTTAAGGAGGGCTTCATCTAGACTGGTGGCTGAACAAGTGGACAGGAGGTGCCACATATGAGATATTACAAAGGTAGATTCTCCTAGCTTTGGTAACCAATCTCCTGTTAGAAATGAAGAGATAAAAACAATCACTCAGAAGAGCCAAGTATGGTTGACTGTGTGTGTGTAGAATCATTCACAGAAGTAACCAGGCTGTGGTCTCACTGTTCCTGACATTTTGCACCCATCCCTGAACCAAACCACAATGGTATTTCAAGTTATAGTACCTGACTCCTGCATTAGAGCATGTGGATGGTGAGGATGGAGTTGTGTTTGTCTTCGCATCCTTTTTCTGGAGCATGGTGTCTGGCACATGATGCATACTTATTAATCTTGTTTCTCTTTATACCTCCCTATTTCTTTCTCAGTGTCCTTTGCTGGTTCTGCTTCCTCTTTGAACCTTTAACATTGGAGGGCCCCAGGGCTTAGGCTTTGGGCTGCTTCTCTTTTCTATCTATTTGCATTTCCTTGGTGATCTCATCTGGTCTCATGATTTTAAGTACCATCTGCACTGTGACAACTTCCAAATTTGTATCTCTAGGCTGGATTGCTCCCTTGAGCTCCAGATCCATATATTCGCCTGCCCACTTGCCAAAAACTCTGGAGTTACTCTTGGCCACTCTCTCACATTCCACATGCTACCTATCGGCAAATCCTGCTGATGTCATCAAAATGTATCTAGAATTCAACTCCTTCCCACTACCTCCATCTCCATGACACTGGTCCAAGCTAGAGTCATCTCTCTTAGCTTATTGCAGTGACCTTCTAACTGGTCTCCTTACTAATTACTCAACTTTGCCTCCCTGGTCTATTTTCAACATGGCAGCCACAGTGATCTTGTTAAACATTTGTAAAATCGTGTCACTTTCCTGCTCAAAATGTTTCTATGCCTCCTAAAGCACTCAGGAAAAGCTCGGCTACTTCAAATGGCTTATGTGGCCCTGTATAATCCAGTTCCCAATTTTCCTCTCTGACTGCATCTCCTTTTCTCCCCATGCTGACCTCTGTGCTGCTGTTCACTGAACATGCCAAATAAACTCCCACCTGAGGGCTTTTGCACTTACTGTTCATTTCACCTGGAGCGTTATTCCTTTGGGTATCTGAAAGGCTTGCTCCCTTGCCAGCCTCATTCCTGGCTTCAATATCATGTTCTCACGCAATCTTTCCTAACAACCATATTTAAAATTGCAACCTCCTGCCCCAGTGCTTCCCCTCCCCCATTTCTTCTATTTTTCTCCATAGCACCTTCTAATACACTATAACTTACTTATTTTGTTAATAGTCTGTCTTTCCTCATCCCACTCCCCAAAATCCTAGGAAGGCAAGGATTTTATGTATGTTATTCACTGCTATATCTCCAGTACCCAGAACAGTGCCAGGCAAATAGAAGGAGTTCAAAATTATTTGTTGAATAAATAGCAAATTGATCTGAAGTGAAAGATGACTGGAGACCATGAATTTCAATGTGGACACTGCTGCCTTATTGGAATTGACTAAATAGGTGGACATGGTGTCTGTGAGCTAATTGCAAAGTTGGGTCTAGAACTTAGAAGAAAGTCAGGGGTAGGGATGTAGATGTGGCAACCATCTGCAGGGAGAGGATCAGCTGATGATGGTGCTGGGTGAGCTCTTTCAGGATGACAGACCTGTCAGATGGCCAGAGACAAAGAGTACAAAAAGCAAAGGAATAGCCAGCAACAAAAGAGAACTAATTTCCAAGGTGGAGAATTTCAGGGAGTCAGCAGTGTCAAAAGCCACAGAAACTGAAGAGAAAAAGCCATTCAACTCATTAATTATCAAGACAGCAGTAAAGATATGCTGGTAAAAGCTATTCTGCAGGAGAATTAACGAGCACAAGAAAAAAATAGTAGTTTGGCAAGAAAAGGGAGAAGAGAGATGACATAGAGAGGTGGTCAAGAATCATGGCTGAAAGCAGCAGACTGCTTTGGCCTGTAAACCTAGGGCTACTACTTACTAGTTGTAGGAACTTTCTCTATCAGTTTTCCCATCTAAGAGATAAGGAATAGAGATGATAACAGTACTTACTTGATGTACTTGGTGTTGAGACTTAAATGAGATAATGAATGGGAAGTACTTAGCACAGCTAAATACTTTCATGTGTAAAACAGGAAGAAAACTCCAGGTCTCCCTACATCTCAGAGCTATTATAGGAATCAAGTGAAGTGATGATGTATGAGCAAATGCTTTGCAAACTACAACATATGATGTCAATTTTTTTTTTTTTTTTTTTGAGACGGAGTCTCCATCTATCACCAGGCTGGAGTGCAGTGGTGCGATCTTGGCTCACTACAACCTCTGTCTCCTGGGTTCAAGCGATTCTCCTGCCTCAGCCTCTTGAGGAGCTGGGACTACATGTGTGGGCCACCACGCCCAGCTAATTTTTGTATTTTTAGTAGAGGTGGGGTTTCATCATGTTGGCCAGGATAGTCTCGATCTCCTGATATGGTGATCCGCCCGCCTCAGCCTCCCAAAGTGCTGAGATTACAGGCGTGAGCCACTGTGCCCGGCCGTCAATTATTATTATATTAGTTATTATCTAATTCCCTTCCTTCTCCTACAACCCTTCTCCTCACTGTGATAAACACGGTGTTTTGCTTTAGACAATCAGCCATTGACCCAAAGCTCATAGCTAATGGACTTGCCAATGGGCCTAATAATGAGAAAACATTGATTATTGCAACCTTCATGCTTTCTGCATCCCATTTTTAGAGAAAAAAGGCAAATCTTAAGCTCATGTTAAGCATTTCATTCAAATACGCAGTCCCAGGGTTAGGTCAAGGCTCCACTCAGACCCAACAAATTCTCCCCCTGCTTTTGAGGGGCAGAGCAACCTCTCTGAGAAAAGCCCCACTTTGCTCCCCCTGAAGCCCTGCAGTCATTGGGGAGTCTGGGGAGAGGCTGGCAGCAACATCCTTGGAGGCAGGGGGTGGGCAGGTGTGTGCAGGTGTGCAGGGACTCTACTGATACTAATGTCCCCTGATGCGGTGTGGGATGGGAGTTGGGGAAACCACACATGGAGGACTGATGCTTTCAAGCCTGGAGAGCTTCTAGGGCAGGCTTTGAAATCTGGGGCAGTACTATCCTTAGACCCAAGTGAGAGAAGCCCTGGCCTTGCCTTACATGTGTGTGTTTTTCTCTTTAGAGATGGGGTCTCATTCTGTCACCCAGGCTAGAGCATGGTGCCACAATCATAGCTCACTGTGGCCATGGACTCCTGGGCTCAAGTGATCCTCCCATCTCAGCTATTGGAGTAGCTGGGACTACAGGCATGCACCACCGTGCCTAGCTAATTTTTAAACATTTTTCAAGAGATGGAGTCTTGCTATGTTGCCCAGGCTGGTCTTGACCTGGCCTCCAGTGATCCGCCTGCCTCAGACTCCCAAGTTGCTGGGATTACAAGCATGAACCACTGTGTCTGGCTGGCCTTATCCTTTTAAGGGATATACTCTGGTATCTTCTGGCCATGCTCTTTTGCACTGGGTAAGAAGTCTGTGGGACTGAGAGGATGTACCCATCCTTCCAGACCATTCTACCACTCTGGGTACCCAGGATTTCAACATTTCCAGCCCAAATGTCTCTAAATATGCCTCTAGTGTCTTCCAGGCCTTTTCCCTGTTCTGTCTTTACAAGGGTAGTTGACTCCACTGCGTATGCACTTTTGGGCCCAAGGGGTGACCAGAGAGTGGCTGTTTGTTGGGGGTATGCATGGAGTTTAGGCCCATGTGTTGGGTGCCCACATGCATATGAGTGATGAAACCTCTCTCTCAACATGGTACAGAGCCAGGGGTGGCAGGAGAAGTGGGTGGGGCTGGGGGCTGAGGGTCACCTGTTCCTATGCTGCTAGGTCTGTCACAGAACTCTGAGTCCAAGAATCCTAAATATGAACCTAGCCTTCAGGTTTTTATAAAGGTATACTTGTCTAGGTAGGAGGATAGAACTTGATTCAGCCCTCTGTTAGTCTGACCTGTAACTTAGAAATGGCACCAGGCCTTTGTATTCTTGCTCTGGAGCCTCTAATGTTAGATCCAGCTGCACAGCTCTGAAAGCCTGGACAGTTCCAATCTGGAATATTTTCCTTTTGTTATGTGTGGGTTCACTGATGCTCGTTTAGTCTTAACGTGCACAAAGCACCCTTACACCCAGCAGCACATCTACTTTGTACATGAGCTGCATGAGGTGGGCATCATTCTACTTTCCATTGTGCAGTAGGAAACTTGCTTAAGATCTTTCAGCTAGTGAGGGGCAGGACTGAGCTGTGTAAATAAAAGTCATGGATGAGATGAACTGATACATAGTGCTGGGACCATGCCAGTTGTTAACTGTTCCAGCAATGTTTCAATATTTTAAACGACCCCTCTTTCTCCCCTAATCCCTTCTCCTTGGCCACCCAGGTTCCTCCTCAGCTACCCCCACCACCTCTCCAAAAATTAATCAACTAAAGGGTTAATGCAGGCACGGCAGGGGATCTTCAAGACAGGCTCTGGTTCCAAGGCTAAGTATATTAATAGTTCTGATAACATCACCCTGATGACAGCTCATGCTTAACCTGAATGCCAGGCACTGTCCAGAGTCTGTGGTCTAACTGCTATGTTCAGCCTGCTCTTTGAAGGAATCCTAACTGCTGTGGTAACTGTACTGCACTTAGGGTGGGAAAATAGGCTTCTGCCTTTTCATCTTCAAGGCTGGAACCTGAGGTGCTACTATTTGGGTATGTGGAAAGTTTAGTTAAATAGAACACCACACCCTGAGCCTCCATCTAACGTGAAGGACAGCAATGTGCTCCCGGTCATTTGAGTCTCATGTTCCATGTCATTGCTGACTTTGCAGCAACTTTCTCCTCCCTCCACCCTCCACAGGAGGAGCTGGAAATAAGAGTCCATGCTGGGACAGTGAAGAGAGTGGAGGCACGGAGAGGGCTGGGGCTAGAGGGGAGCCAGGCCAGGCCCCTGTCACCTGGGCAGCCACCTGGCACCTGAGACCAATTCCCAGCCTTGGATCTGGCAGGCATCCTGATCTTCAGATGCTTTGCAACCATGATTACAGAGTAAGTGTTAAAATTAGGATTTTCCTCATTCTGCACTGTTTACATCAGACTCCAAGCAGCCTGTAAATACTCCCCTCCCACTTTCCCCTCCGCCCACTTCCTTTCTGACCACATCCTTTTCTTTTTGGCGCACAGGGAGGCATTTTTCCTATCGCAGAAAAGATAATTTCCAGTGTTTTCCAAGAGTTATTAGTGCTGAGAGGCTCCATTTTTTTTTTTTTTTAAAACAATCCTTGTGTTTTGTTTAGACTGAGTTCTCTCAGCATTGGAGACATCTTCTGAGTATTTAACCTTTACCATGTGGAGGTCAGTTCACCATGTGCCCTCTAAATTGCCCCAGTTGGGTTCTCAGAGTCCTCTGCTGACTTGTTTCTATTTGACAGCACTGGGGTCGGGGGTTGGTGGCCAGTTTTCTAGGTCACATCCGAAGATGGTTGACTTCCGACTCCAATTCTGAGTTTCCTGGAGCAAAGCACCTTATCCCCTACAGAAAAGCAGTGTTTGCTAACACCTGCAGACCCAGGCTGTGTTCTTTGGCCACACAGCAAGCCCTGGCTCCCTACCATGCCCAATGGCATTTGTTCTCCATCCTGAAGGAGGTCACAGCCCACCCAAGGTGACAGGTCAGACGTCTTCCCACAGGAGTAAGGCTCTGGGGGTGCCAAGAGGAAGCAAAAGTAACTGGGGCTGGCGGTAGAGGTCAGCAGGCTTCCTTGGGGAAAAGGGCTGCAGTGGGACCCCAAAAGATGAGGGGGAATTGATGTGGGTGGCATTCCAGCTGGTGAGCATGGAGACCTGCCTGCCCTTCACCATGCCCCAATCCTCGCCCTGCTCTTGGACCATCGTTTCTTTACTATGCTTCTACAATATGGCCAGAATTTGCCTCTTCTAACCCCATGGCCACCACCCTGCTCCAAGCTATTTCTCCTCTATCCGAGACTATGCAGGTACTCTCCTCCTTGGGATGCTGCTTCCAAGCTTGTGCTGCTCCTAAAAAACACAAATATGATTTTTATAAAACGTACTTCAGGCCATATCTCATCTCTGAAAAATCCTACAGTGGTTTTCTACTGCACTCAAATGTCCATGTTTTCTTGTTAGCCTCATTCAGCCTCACCCCCTCCCTTCTGGCTTTCTAGACTCCAGCAACATGAACGTTTCTCATTTTTCAGCAAGACAAGCTCCCTCCTATTGGACTTGCTGGGCCTTTGGATTTGCTGTTCCCTTTACCCAGGACCATTTTCTTTCAGTTCTTTACATCTGGACTCTTTTTGAAAACAGAGATGTGGTCTTGCTACCTTGCTCAGACTGGTTTTGAACTCCTAGACTCAAGTGATCTTCCTGCCTCAATCCCCACAAAGTGCTGGGATTATGGGCATGAGCCACCACCCTTGGCTCCTTTCATCCTCAACTTGCAGCTGCAGGTCACCTTCTGTGAGTGGCTTCCACAATTGCATATGCATTTCAGTATGCTGATTTGCTGGTGTCCATGCCCATCTTCCACTAGACTGTGTGCATCTTCAGTACCTCCAGAAGAGCCCAGAGCAGGTGCTTCCTTCAAGCAGGGCAATGAATGAAGCAAATGTTTCTGGGAGGGCTGTCTGTGAGGTGAGTCAAGGGAGCTGCATAGGGGGTAAGATGGGGAAGACTCTTCTGTAGTCTAGGGGAGAGTCCCATGTGACAGCTGAAGGGATGGGAAGGGGATGAGTGCAGATATACTGGAATGAGTGTCTCGGAGGCTCTTGGCAGGATGCTGAGTGCCTTCCCTCTGACAGCTTGCATCAAAGATGAGCCCAGCTAAGCTGGGAGAGGATGTAGGGGCTGGGTGGTGGCATTGAGGGAGGCAACATACCTTCCATCCAACCCAGGGCAGTACACTGTATCCTCTATTTACACCCATTGAAGCCAGACGAATGGCAGGTGGTGGAGATGGGGAGTGCATGTGTGTTTTTCCCTTCTTATTTTGGAGTTATGCTATTATAGGCAGAACCTTAGTTAACCTGAGAAAAGACACTACTGGGTGGCTACACCAAAATGTGAAAAGTGGTTATCTACAGTTGTGGGATTACAGGAATTTCCTCTTTGTGTATATTCTCATCAAAAAAATTTGTCTTTATTCTGTAATAGGAGCGAGTTACCTCACAGAATTGCATAGAATGAATGTGAAGCATTTTGGGGAAAGAGAGGGAAGAATGTAGGGTGGGACTCTCAAGACTTGCATGCAAATCTGGACATTACCACCTGCTGACCATGTGGCCTTGGACAAATCACTAAGCCTCTTTGGGCTTCCATTTCTTCTATGAATGGGGATAATAACAAAACCTCCTCTATAGGTTTTGTTTGTTTTTAAATGAGAAACCTATGAAAAGCAATCTATATCATGCCTGCCTAGCACAACAGGTCATAAATGAGAACTATTATTATGAGTATTGCTCATTCAAAACGGATACTGGCTGGGATCTGAGCTTCTTCAAAGGGTAGGACTCATTTCCTCCCTTTACGCAAGTGAGAACTGAGTATTTCCCTTCCGTCCTGACGAGGTAACAGGAGGGCAGACGGCCACACTTCATTTACATAATGAGGACACTCATTCATGGTATGCACCAAGAAAGATGCACATCCACAGTATTCTTTTCACGAAGAGCACCTACTTTGTTCTTAACATCGTGTTAGACTTTGTGGATAACACAGAGGATGTAGAAACCACACACACACACTCTCTTTTTGCATATAATTTTTTTTTTTTTTAAAGACGGTTTCACCACGTTGGTTGGGCTGGTCTTGAACTCCCAACCTCAGGTGATCCGCCTGTCTTGGCCTCCAAAGTGCTTGGATTACAGGCGTGAGCCACCACGCCCGGCTGCATATAATTTCATCTAGTGAGGGTCTCAAGTCTAAAAATATCTGCTCTAGAAGCTACCAGCCTAGATGACCTTTCTGGGATGACTTTTGGGCTCCTTCTCCAATGTGAGCCCTTTCACCTTCAATTTCCTCATCTATAAAACCGAGAGGGTAGAACAAACCACCTAATGGATAAGGATATGTCTAGCTCCTATAATCTCTGACCAAAGACCACAGTCCTTGTGCTGATGGGGAGTGGGATTTTATTCAAGTAAGATTTCTAGTATGGAATCTTCTGATGGATCCCTGGAAGAGGGGCTGTTGGGTCCCCCCACCATTTACCCTGTCTTGGTTAACTGACACGGTTTGGCAATGTATCCTCTGTAGTCTCATGGACTGTTTTAGGACAGAACATCTGCAGTTTTAACTGTTACTTGTAAAGACATGACTAGTTTGTTGTGGCTAAATCTAATGGCAGCATATGCATCTGATGGATGGAGATAATGAGCATGGTTGACTGGGGGCCTGGGGCAGCTCAAGGGAAGGAGGGCCCCTGTGCCATCCCTTCACACCTGGACCTAAAGCTGATGTGTTAGCTTTGGAGGCTGGGGTCATAACTCAATCTCTTCAGATCTGTTGGCCCTGACAGCAGATCCTGTAATTTATTCCCATCTGATTTGGAAATCATTAAGGAGAACAAATCTTCAAGGTCAAGGAGACATTGATATGAACATGGTTGTCAAATCTTCTCCAAGATGAATCAGGATTTACTAGATACTTATCAGCTGAACGAATGAATGAACCAGGGCAGGTCTGCTGGGCACAGTGTGTAAGCAGGAGTGCAGGCCACTACCAGCCCTTCTATCAGACAGCATTCTTGCCTTTCTCCTGCCTCACTGGTTACTGAGGCATCATGACAAGTGACCATGACCAGAAAGAGCATAACCCACAGAGTCTGGGTACCTGGGAGTCAATGCCAAGTCTGGGCTGGGGGATCCTTGGCCTCAGGGGTCCAAAGTCTGGAAACCAGGAAATAAAGAGATGTGTTTACTGGGGCAAGATAAAGGCCAGGAGAGCCACAGAGCAAAGCAGCTGTGGTGACAAAGGTGAGATGATCAAGTCAGGCTGGGGGCAGGAATCTCAAATGTCAGGTATTATTAATACGGCGACTACAGGTAAAAGCTAATATTTACTGAAGGTTTCCAGAAATTCTGCTAAATTCTTGATGCAGCAACCTCAAAGTAGGTACCATGTTACTCCTTTTTTTCTTTTTTTTTTTTTCTTTTGGCTCTTTTCGCCCAGGCTGGAGTACAATAGCGTGATCTCAGCTCACTGCAACATCTGCCTCCTGCGTTTAAGTGATCCTCCTGAGTAGCTGGAATTACAGGCATGTGCCACCACGCCTGGCTAATTTTGTATTTTTAGTAGAGATGGGGTTTCTCCATGTTAATCAAGCTGGTCTTGAACTCCTGACCTCTGGTGATCCCTTGCCTCAGCCTCCCAAAGTGCTGGGATTACAGATATGCACCAGGCCTTTTTTTTTTTTTTTTTTTTTCCATAAAGGAGCTGAGGCTCAGGCTAAATCACTCACCAGTGTCACAAAGCAAATAATTGGCAGAGCTGGGGAGAACTTAACTCTGGCCTCTGACTCTCTAGTACCTGTCCCCTCTTCCTGGTCAAAACCGAAGGCTTATTGCAGCCAGTACTGACCCAGGTCCTCTAACCTGATTCTCCCTCTCTCACCATCCCCAAAGCACAGGGTTTCTTCATAGGTGACACTAGAGAAGAGGAATGTCCCCAGAGGAAGCACAGTGGCAGAAGGGCAGGACTGTGCTGCTGGAGCAGTCATTTGTCTCACTGATGCTGGGCAAGGTGAAGATGGAAGGGGCTTCCCAGTTTCCAATAAATGATGCTCAAGGCGTAGGTGGAAGGGTCAAGGTCACAAAAGCCGGGCAGAGGGAGGCAGACACAGGAAAATAGAAGGGGAGAGGCTGAGGATGGAGTGCTCTAGCAGCACAGACTTTAAAATCAGAGTTTACTGTTTTCATTAACTTTATGTTCTTTGCATGCCACATTTCAGTGCATGCTGAGTAGGGCAGCAGATGTGGGGAATTTCTAGCAGCAGCTGAGCTGGGGCAGGAGATCAGAGGATGCTGGTAGCTGAGTGTGTAACCTGGTGACAGGACCACAGAAATGTCTGACTAGGCAGGTGCCAGCTTAGCACAAAAAAGGGGTCCCTGTCTGCGGTTGGCAAATGGGGGGCCACACTGTCCACACGTGTGGATGGAGGAATTCACGTGGGTGTTATCAAACTAGAGGGGAATTATCAAAATTCCTAGGGATGCCTAAATGTTCCCCCAGTGAGGCCACATACAGTCTGGTCCAGGTGAGATGTCTTTCTCAGCTATTGTGAATGGAAGTGGTACACACACTTGTTTTCATTTAATCTGCAACAACACTACCGGGTGGCTACTGCGATCACCGTCTCCATTTTGCAAAGGAGGAAACTGAGACACGATGGCACCCAGGATGACAGCAGGCGTAAACCATTGGGGCAGGATTCTCACTGTAGCAGATACCTCCACAGCCCAAATTTAAGTACCCATCGAAGGAAAACTACCATGTCTTGAGCACCTAGAGTACTTCAGGCACCATGCTAGGTACTTGGTACGGGTTAACCCATTTGGTCGTCATGAGTCTTTGCGAGGGATGCATTGCAAGTCCTGTGTTGCAAATGCAACAACTTAGATGGAGAGAAGTTAAGTAATGTGCCCAGCTTGTGAGTGGCAGAGCTGGGACTTAGATCCAGCGGAGACAACCACGTGGCTGTGTTTTCAGTTTTTAGAAGTTACATGATTTATCTGTACCCCCTCACGTGTTTTGTTCATTCTTGATTGGTTAATTCTTTTAATAGGTAATTTTTGAAATGTGTAGGCATCTAAGGCAGTATGTGGGCTGTGAGGATGGGAGGCACAAAGATGACTGTCGCCTGGCTCCTAGCAGGCATAAGCTGTAAGTAAATGCAGTGCAAGGAAGAATGGGAGGAGAGCTACTCAGGCTGGAGAACATTCTGGGGTGCTGGGGATGGCAGAGGGTGCTTGTGTCTGCTGCTTTTACCTTCTGCACCCTGAGGAGGGTGGCTCAGAAGTCAGCCTGCCCACACACAAAGCCCAGGCAGTAGATACTTTGAGCCAATTCAGTTCAAGCTGTTGGCCATCTTCTTCCAACACTCAGACCGGCTTTTGTCTCTGGATGCATCCTCTCTGCTCTGATGATTCTGGCATCCTTGTGAGAGCCAGCAGGGGAGCTGCCATGCCATAGAGGCTTCTGGAACCTCAGGTTCTTTAGATGTTAAATTGAAATCAGGCTCTTTGACTCTTCTGTATTTAGCAGCCCATCAGTGCTGCATGGGAGCTGCTGTGGATTCAGAAGAAACACCAGTGTCATCCCTGCAGGGCCCTTTACTCCACTGTGCTCCATGTCCTCCTCACTCTTTCCCAAGGGAGTTTTCTCCCATCTGCAGACTGCTGGGTGGGGCAGAAAGAGCACTGGGTTTGGACTCAGAAGACCCAGGTCTACCATCTGGTCTGTCACTCAGCAGCATGACTGTCACAAAGGCTCTCCTAGGCCTCAGTCTGCTGAGCTGTAAAATGGGATAATAATGCCCTCTCGCAGAGCTGCCATGGGGGTTACATGAGAAGTATGTGGAACGATAGGTGTTAACACCTATTGCGATTTCCAGGCCTCACTGACTGGCATCCAGCCATGGCCAAGTAATTCCCACCCCTCAATCCTCTGTGAAGGCCTTCTGGAGGGATGTAGGACTAACTCAAAGTACTTGGGCAGACACTGGGTGAATCTGGGGTGTGGGCTGTGCAGGGCTAGTGGGCTCCTCCAGTGTACAACTCTTGCGGGGCTTCCCAGTACTAGTATAATACCACCAAACCCCTAATGTGCTCCCCAGCTTCATCTCACAGCCCACTACTCCATGCTGTCAGTGTTCTACCTGCAATAGCTTCCCCCCTGAGTAGCTTCGTTATGGTCCTCCACCATGCCAGGCTATTCCCTGCCTCACAGCCTTGGCACATGCTATCTGGAAGGTACTTTTCCCCACTGCTCAAGTGGGTAACTGAATAATCCTTAGGTCTACGCCCAAGTGTCACCTCCTCTGGGATACCTCCCCTGATCCATGCATCTCCTCCCCCCTACACTGAACAAAACTAGTTCTCTGCTATAGAACCACATCTCTCCTGATTTACAGAACTTATCACCATTTGTAATTACATACATGTGAACCTGTTTATGATTTAATGTGTCTCTCTCGATGTGGATTGGAACACCTTAACTCTGATCACTACTACTGAGCAAGGACCCACCACAGCCCGAGATATAGTGATATTCCATCAGTGTGTATGAAGAGTGAATGTCTACATGAAGGAGGTAACAACCAGGGGCAAGAAGATGGAAGAGAGTGGTAGCAGTGACATGCCTGAGAGGTACCATAATGGGCAGCAGGGAAAAAGCAGAGGGCTCTAGGAAGTGAAAAAATGAGTCAGGAGGAAGACCTGAGAGTGGGCTCTTTGCATTTAAGATTTCAGAGGAGCAGCTATGAAGCATGGCCTCTTTTGAGGCCCCTAGGAAGGGACAGATTTAGCCTTCTGATGACATTTTGTGCAGTTAGGGCATCCAGAGTTCCCTGGGAGCTGGGTATCAATGATGCCTATGTCCCTGTGTTATATGGTGGCCCTGCCCTCCAGATGTCAAAGGGAGTTAGAATTTCACCAGTATCCCTTAGACATAGTAGGAGGGAGCTCTTTCTGGGGGAAAGGGAACTCTGTTAACATGACCGCAGTGGGGTCATGTTAAAAACAGCAGCTTTCCCTCAGTGGTACAGAGCGCAGTGGCTGGCAATGCTGCCTGTACAGACTCCCCGAGACTCAGATCCCACTGTCCCTGAGTCACACTGGGGCTCTTCGCCCTCCTGGCAGCAATTATAAAGTTGAACAGCAGAGGCAGGGGAGGATCGAAAGCCAAACAGGAAGCTGATAATTGCCTCTTGCAGAAATAGCTCTTTCAAAATAAAAGTGAGGTCCTGAGGTTCCTACCCAGGTCAGTTATACAATACGCTCCTGTCCCTCTCAGAGCCCTGTAATCTTCCCTGTGTCCATTTTCTGGCTCTGAACTCGGGTGTAGGTCAAAAGATGTTCATGTGAAAACTAAGAAATGAAACGTCCGATCTCCCACACAACACTTTTTAGGGCTCCTGAGCATGTAAACACGGATGAACATACAGCATTTTCCAAGCCCGGTCATCACAGTCATCTGTCCACACACTGACACATGAACCTTCTCAGCTCCTAGACAGGCAGAGCAATGCGTGGCTCACTGAACCCTTATTCAACAGGAAGACTAGGCTGAAAAAAAACAAAATCAACGGGAAGTAGGTGCCAGGAACCAAAGGAGGCCACTCCAAGGACAATGGAATGAGAGCTCTCCAAGGTCACAGGCTATTAACTCAGTCCTTTTATGGGGAAAACTAAGCCCTTCAAAGGGAATGCAGTCCCAATCAAAGTCAGTAATAAAAGCCACCTCAGAGATACAGCTCATGAAACATCAGTTCAGTGATTTCTTCACCTGCCATGTGCTTGGTACTGCCCCAGGTGCAGGGGACACCAAGACTCATGAGACAGCATCCTGTTTCACAGGGAATATCCATGGAACAGAGTTAGAGGCAGATCAATACAATGTGGGATATTTGGGGACAGACATGTCATCATAGGAGCAGCAGCAAAAGCCATCTCGGAAGAGGTGAATGGTGGTGACAAGGATGGCTAACGTTTATTGAGGGCTTACTCTGTGCAGGCATTGTTCATGGTGCTTCACATGCACCAACTGATTCATCCTAACAACCCAGTGAAGCTGGCACTAACTTTATTCCCATTTTAAAGTTGCAGGAGTGGCAACTGGGGTTTTGGGAGGTGAAGAAACTGGCCTAGCGCAACTCAGGCTGACTGGCTCCTGAGCAGCGGCCTCAAGGTGTGGCATCATGGGCAGTAAGGGCAGAACTAGTTGTTTCTGTATTTCTTAAACACGATGTAGGGCCAAGAGTGAGGGAAGTCCAGGCTGAAGGGGAGATGGGGGCCTTGATAGCTCCCCCGTGAAAGTATGGTTGGGTTGGTGCAAGAAGGATGGTGATATGGTTTGGCTGTGTTCCCACCCAAATCACATCTTGAATTCCCACATGTTGTGGGAAGGACTCGGGGGGCGGTAACTGAATCATGGAGGCAGGTCTTTCCCCTGCCTCCATGAGAACTATGTGGAACAGTAGGTGTTACATCTGTTGAGATTTCCAGACCTCACCGACTGGCATCCAGCCATGGCCAAGTCATTCCCACCCCTCAATCCTCTGTGAAGGCCTTCTCATGATAGTGAATAAGTCTCATGAAATCTTATGGTTTTAAAAGGGGGAGTTTCCCTGCACAAGCTCTTTTTGCCTGCTGCCATCCATGTAAGACATGACTTGCTGCTCCTTGCCTTCCACTATGATTGGGAAACCACCTCAGCCATGAGTAACTCTAAGTCCAATTAACCTCTTTCTTTTGTAAATTGCCCGGTCTCAGGTATATGTTTGACAGCATGAAAATAGACTAATATAGATGGTATCTCGAGTCTAATTCTTTACGGGTCACACCTGCCATTGCCATGGAGATCCTTCATAAGGATTTGGTGGCTGAATGAATGGGAAAGTAACCATAACCAGATATGGACTTAGTACTTTATATTTCACAAAATACTCCCTATATAAATGACCTCATTTAACCTTCACAATACTACGAAATAGATATAATGTCCTCTACCTTATAGACAAGAAAACCAGAGCTCAGAAAGGTTACATGATTCTGTCAAAGTCCAATAGTTCGTAAGTGATGGAGACAGATCTTAAACCTGCATCCACATTCTGTTATGTTTTCTACCACACTACCCCTGCTTCTCAATGAGGCAAGACAGCAGAAGAACCTAGACACCGTGTAGTTAACATGATTGAGCCATCATTTTTTTTTCTTTTTGCAAAACAAAAAGTGGGGGAAGCTTATGTATCAAAAGTCTATCTTTCTGAAGAAACTTCCAGAACTTAGCTCTCAGGGGGATGATCTGCCCAAAATACCTGAAGTATACTTGGTAAACATGAACCAGAAATAATTAGCTAATGAGCTACCATCAATGTTAATATTCTGAGGCGAGCACTGATGTGGAGAATAAAAAGTGTGGAAGTATCCCTTGGATGGCAGGGCCACACCCTCCTCCTTCCAGTGGGGAATGCTGAGGTGTCCTGTCCTGCCTGCACCCCCAATCCTCCCTGGCATTGCTAACCACCCCCTGCCCACCAGGGGCTTGTTCAAAGGGGCTCTTCCCGGTGGTCAGTGCTCTCAACACCTCCTCTCACCCTTAGTCCTGCCCTCCTCTTCTGTGGACTCCATTTTGGTTCTCTGCCTATTCTATGCCTACTGGTCTTTAGGCCTCAAGCTTCCTTAGGCCTGATCTTGTCATATAGGGTGCAGACTCTGATTCCCCTTTACCCTGTTCTCCTCAGTTGCAAGCTGGCCCTGCCCACCCAGAACTCCAGTTTAGATCCCAGGGACCTCAAGGCATGGGCTTCCCAATATTGCAGTATGAATTTTGTGTATACAGCACAGCTTTTATCTTAGGTCCAACCATCCCAAACATACTCTTTAAATTTGATGACATCTGTCTAGTTATTTTTGTGTGGTATAGTGAATGTAAAAGAGGCCATCAGAAATGCCATTCTAATACACATTTTTGACGAATGAAGGAATAAGTAACTTGTTAAAGCCTCCCAATAATGTTGGTTAGGTGGATATGATGATGATGATCATCATCATCAGACAAGCTTGCTGGATCTTAGAGACATTCTAACTTGCTGCTTGGCCAGGTTGAAATCAAACGTGGGTCCATCTGAGCCCCAAACCTACACTCATTCAAATCCACTTATATCAACAATATTAGTTAAGAATATATTTAAAAAATAATATACTTGGGTAACTACTCCTCAAAGGAGCCCTGCAGAGAAACATTGTTTGGAACAGAAAACTCTTTATGTAATATATAAATAAGCACCTATTAAATTTTCTTATATCTCTTTCTAGCTACTTAAAGTGGGGCATGTTGTTTGTGAGAAATGGCCCAGAACAGATATTCGGCAGAAAGATGGGATGAAGATGTGGCCAAGTCATGTCTATATTCCAGATGTGAACAATGGTTGTAAACAGCAGGAAAATGATGACAATGATTTAAAGTCATCTCCAAGCAGCAGTTTCAAGTCCTTGCCCTTCCCCATTTCTCCCACCAGGAAACAAGGGGGTGATGGGGCATTTGTCTCCTTTTATTTCCTTTTCTCCTGGGTCAAAGGCAGAAAAGAAGAAACAGAAACCTTACTGCCCTGACATGTTTGGCCCTATATGACCATGGATACCCATTTTAAAGCCAGGGGCTTGCCTTCTTTTACATAAAATATCTTTCTATTCCTTCTAACATATAAAGACTCTAAGAGACTGAAGCTTTGCCAAGTTAATGGAGGACAAACTCATGAGAGAAAAGTATTTCAGAGCAATTCTTAGCAGAATAAAAGAATCCTGATCAGCCGAGGCTTCTCCAGGGCCTGTAAATGGCAGACCAGCAGGTCACATGGGAAGCACTCATTATTTTTTTAAAGAAAGCAATAAAATTAGCAGTTGTAGACTGGGCTCTGGAGGTAAGGCAAGCATTGATTTTCCTAGGTGAGATTTGAATTATACCTCAATATGTCGTGATTGGTTGGGATGACACAGAACAGGGATGCTGCAGAGGGATTTGCATAGGCCCAGGATCAATGACGGTGCACGGAAGGGAGAGGGACAGGGTGGGGGGAAAGGGGGCACACAGGGCTTGTGAATGAGTGTGTGCACGTGTGGGTGTGGTGTTCTTGAATCCTTGCTTTATTGAGCCAATGGTGCAGCAGGGGAAGGAAGCAGGACGTTGGGATGCAGGGCTGATCCCAAATAGGTAGCACTGAATGCAACCCCGGAGCAGATGCCATCAGAACAGATAGCACTTAGGAACATGACCATGCCTACAGCCAAGGGAAAAATGGTGGCAAGTGAGGAGCAGGAACAGAGGTGGCGGGAATGACTGGAGGCAAGTGGGCCCTGATGGAGTGGAAGGCTGCAGCCTAGAGGAGGAGACAGAGCAGAACGCCGCCACCCTGCTTTGGGACAGCTATGCAGGGAATCTGTGTCCCATGCTCTAGGTAGGACTCAGTCTCCACGCCATGGCAGGGCACTCCACCGTGAAGTGTACATGCAATGCTGACACCTGCACTTTGACAGAGAGCTGCAGTGGGCATTTCCCAATCACCATGGACCCAGAACTGCCCGTGGCCAGGCTGTACTATGTGGTGGTGAGTCTGTGTATTTGTGCTGTTGTGTTTTGTCAGGGCAGATGCTCCTTGACTTCTAACAGTACAGGAGTGCCCTACAGATGTGGACACAGAATGTGCCTTAGTGTTTCTGCAATGAATATTCTGACCTTATATGGATGCTCCCATGAATCAAAATGGTCACATATTCTGGGCAGAGCCGTGAAAAGAGCAGAAGGATATGTGGGTGCCAAGTGAGGTTAAGACATGCCGGGGATGGACAAGACAGAGCTTCCTTGGTAGTGACAGCAATGACACTGCCAGTAACACTTACTGAGGTTTATACACCTATTGAATGCTGGAGGGTGCAGAGCATTCTACACACATTTCTTCATTTCACTTCAGAAAAATCTTCTGTCTAGTAGATATTAAATTGGTTCTAATTAATATTAGTTATTATTAGACTTGGTCTAATGATGACTCTGTCCATATCAGCCCTTGCAGAGCCATGCTGGAGCAAGTCTGCTAACAACCCTGCCCTCAGAGTCTCAGTCCTCAGGATGGCTACATTTCCTCGTTCCCAAAGAGCTTGCCTATGCCCTGCATACAGGGTGGGCTCCCTTCCCTTGAGCATGGCATACTCAATGCAGCAGCTGGGATGCACGTGGGCAGAAGAGTGAACAGGTATCACAGGTGAGAACAGAGGTGTGCTGAGCAGCCTGGACAGGTTTAACGAAGGCAGGGGAGGGTAGACTGGTCAGTACAGCCAGTGGGCCAGGAACCAGGACAGGCAGATAGGAATGCCAATGAAGCTCAAATAGGCCTGGTGTTGCCCTGAGGTTTAGATGCCTTTGGGGGCATATGTACTCTTTCTAGCCAAAGCTGGGGCATGGGCAGGGGAAGGGAGATTAGGACCTTCATCCTGTTGTTAATAGGAGCATTATGGCCAGCCCCTCCACCTCTGCCTCAGTCACTATGAGCCTGCAGGAACCCCAGGCCTCCCCAGAGTCCCCTTTCCTCATCCTGCCAAGAAGGGGGCAGGAAGGAAAGGGAAGGGAATTGCTTATGTGATAGATAGCGAGTGCTACACAGATCACCCCCACTCCCAACCCAGGGAGAAGGTCTCTGGGACCTGCTACATGAATGATTCAGTAACTAGTCTGTGTGTATGTGTGTGGAGGTGGTGGGGGGCAACACTCCAGCAGCACAGAGGAGTAAGGTGCTGGCTCCCAGGATCAGTGACAGATTAAACACAGAGAAAATCAAATACTAAATGCAGGAAGCTGCAGACAGAAATGTAACTCCCCAGCTGGAAATGGCAGCACCTAAAAATACTGAGCTGTGGTTCTCACAGCAATGCTCAATGGCCCACATTCAATCTAGAATGGCTTCTGGATTATGGGTTAGAGTAAATAAAAAAGATCATCTAAGCAACGTAACCATAGGTTTTTAGCTTAAAATGACATCTGGTATCAACATATTGTCTGTCTCTAAGAAACTCAAATTGCCAGTCGTCCCACAAGCCTCTGCTGCTCTCAGCAAATTTTCATCCTGACTTGCTTTGACTGCTGGGGAGAATCAAGTTTGGATTTCAGCTCTCTTTTGGGTCTTGGAGTTCTACTGTTACACAGGAGCCACTGTTGAGGGCAGGCTGGTCACTCTGACATAGGGCAGTGAGCTTGGGCTGCTTGCACCTGTGGATGGGTAGCCCATTTCACCGGCCAGCCCAAGCAGCCCCATGCGTAGATCACTCTACATCCATCTCCTCCAAGAAAAACAACTTTATCTGCACAGCCTCTTGGTAGCATTTTTTTTTAATTAAGAAGGAAAACTTGCTCCATAATAAATCTAATTCCTGGCTCTGCAAAGTCCTAGCTATGTGACCTAGGGCGAGTCACCTGGCTGCTTTGTGCCTCAGTTTCCTCATCTGCAAAGTAGAATGAGAGTATCTCTGACTGTCCTGAAGTAGTGAGAGAGGCCTCAATGTTTTTATCTGACTCACCCAGTTGGTCTTCCTCCCCGAATACCTACTATGGCAGCTGTGCCTGCATCCCACCCTAGGCTGACCTTTAACTCCAGAAGCCAGCCTGGAGTCCTAGGATCCAGAAAAGATGAAGAGTTGTCTTCAAAAGAATGGGGCGACGGGGGAGAGATCATGGTGGACGGGAGGCACGACTAGATTGAAGCTCCGGACAGAGCAGCGGGCAGCAGCTCGCACTATAAACTGTAGCCCCAGATCCACTGCAAAAACAAACCAGCAATCCGGAGAGGACCCACAGACCCTCTGAAGGAAGCAGACAGCTCCTGCAGGACCCAGGAGACCCCTCCCACCGAAAAAAACTGTGAGTGCCCCAACTACGGAATTAGGAAAGGGAGACCCTCTTCATTTGAACGCACAGCTTGCTGGAGAAGCTGAAGGTCTGTTTGCGGGAGAAGTTTCCGACTGTACCTGGAGCTGAGTTAGTTTGGAGAGCTGAGGGAAAAATGGGGGTAGAGGAAGCAGCAGGAAGGCCCTGGGAGCTTGCTGCACCTGCTAGCAGACCATTCCTGCCTGGCACCACAGAGATCCAAAGGGAGAGGAGCAAGGGGTAAAACTCCACAGGGAGAAGGAATTCTCCAGCTGAACTTTGTAACTATTTGAATAGGGCAAGAAGCCTCCTGGCCAGAACTCTGGGGAGAGTGCAAATCTGGTGTGGAGACTCCACAGGCAGGGGAACCAAGCCCTTTTCTTTTGAAGCTGGGAGGCAGATAGCCAGGGGCAGGTTTGGCCTTTCCCCCGGAAATGGTCTGGGGGCTGTTAGGGGGAGCATGGTGGGAGTGAGACCGGCCCTTCAGGTTGCATGGGAGCTGGGTGAGGCCTGTGACTGCTGGCTTTCCCCCACTTCCCTGGCAACCTGGATGACTCAGCAAAGGGAGCCATAATCCCCATCCCCCAGAGCAGCCACAGCAAGACCCACCCAAGCAGAGTCTGAGGTCAGACACACCTAGCCCTGTCCCTGCCCGATGGTCCTTCCCTACCCACCCTGGTAGTGGAAGACAAAGGGTGTATAATCTTGGGAGTTCTAGGGCCCTGCCTACCACTGGTTCTTCCCATAATACCACACCTGATGCTCTCTGGAAAGCGCCACCTCCTGGCAGGAGGCCAACCAGCACAAAAATAGAGCATTAAACCACCAAAGCTAAGGATCCTCATGGAGTCCATTTGCACCCCCTGCCACCTCCACTGGAACAGGCACCAGTATTCATGGCTGAGAGACCCAAACACACAGTTCACATCACAGTACTCTCACAGAACTCTCTGCAGACAACCCCCAGTACCAACCTGGAGCTGGTAGCTAGACACAGAAGAGAGACAACAATCACTGCAGTTCAGCTTACAGGAAGCCACATCCATAGGAAAAGGGGGAGAGTACTACATCAAGGGAACACCCCGTGTGACAAAAGAATCTCAACAACGGCCTTCAGCCCTAGACCTTCCCTCTGACAGAGCCTACCCAAATGAGAAGGAACCAGAAAACCAACCCTGGTAATATGACAAAAAAGACTCTTCAACACCTGCCAAAATCACACTAGTTTACCAGCAATTGATCCAAACCAAGAAGAAATCCCTAATTTGCCTGAAAAATAATTAGGTGGCTAGTTATTAAGCTAATAAGGAAGGGACCAGAGAAAGGTGAAGCCCAATGCAAGGAAATCCAAAAAAGGATACAAGAAGTGAAGGGAAAAATATTCAAGGAAACAGACAGCTTAAAAAAAAATTCCAGAAACTTTGGACACACTTTTAGAAATGTGAAATGCTCTGGACAGTCTCAGCAACAGAATTGAACAAGCAGATGAAAGAAATTAAGAGCTCAAAGACAAAGTCTCAAATTAACCCAATCCAACAAAAACAAAGAAAAAAATAAAATATGAACAAAGCCTCCAAGAAGTCTGGGATTATGTTAAATGACCAAACCTTAGAATAACTGGTGTTCTCGAGGAAGAAGAGAATGCTAAAAGCTTGGAAAACATATTTGGGAAAATAATCAAGGAAAACTTCCCCAGCCTTGCTAGAGACAAGACCTAGACATCCAATTACAAGAAGCACAACAAACACCTGGGAAATTCATCGCAAAAAGATCTTCACCCAGGCACACTGTTAGCAGGTTATCCAAAGTTAAGACGAAGGAAAGAATCTTAAGAGCTGTGAGACAGAAGCATCAGGCAGCTAATAAACGAAAACCTATCAGATTAACAGTAGAAACCCTACAAGCTACAAGGGATTGGGGCCCTATCTTAAGCCTCCTCTAACAAAACAATTAGCCAAGAATTTTGTATCCGGAGAAATTAACCATCATATATGAAGGAAAGATAAGTTGTTTTCAGACAAGCAAATGCCGAGAGAATTCACCATTACCAAGCCACCACTACAAGAACTGCTAAAAGGAGCTCTCAATCTTGAAACAAATTCTGGAAACAAATTAAAACAGAATCTCCTTAAAGAATAAATCACACAGGACTTGTAAAACAAAAATACAAGTTAAAAAGTAAAAATAAAACAAAAACCAGGCCGGGCGCGGTGGCTCACGCTTGTAATCCCAGCACTTTGGGAGGCCGAGGCGGGTGGATCACGAGGTCAAGAGATCGAGACCATCCTGGTCAACATGGTGAAACCCCGTCTCTACTAAAAATACAAAAATTAGCTGGGCATGGTGGCGCACGCCTGTAGTCCCAGCTACTCGGGAGGCTGAGGCAAGAGAATTGCTTGAACCCAGGAGATGGAGGTTGCGGTGAGCCGAGATCGTGCCATTGCACTCCAGCCTGGGTAACAAGAGCGAAACTCTGTCTCAAAAAAAAAAAAACAAAAAAACAAACAAAGTACATAGGCAACAAAGAGCATGATGAATGCAATGGAACCTCACATTTCAATACTAATATTGAACGTAAATGGCCTAAATGCTCCAATTAAGAGAGAGAGTGCCACAGAATGGATAAGAACTCACCAACCAACCATCTGCTGCTTTCAGGATTCTTACCTAGCACGTAAGAACTCACATAAAGTTAAAGGGGTGGGAATAGGCATTTCATGCAAATGGACACCAAAACACGAGCAGGGGTAGTTATTCTCATGCCAGACTAAACAAACTTTAAAGCAACAGCAGTTAAAAGATACAAAGAGGGACATTATATAATGGTAAAAGGCCTTGTCCAACAGGAAAATATCACAATTCTAAACATATATGTACCTGATGCTGGAGATCCCAAATTTATAAAACAATTACTAATAGACCAAAGAAATGAGATAGACAACAACACAATAACAGTGAGAGAGTTCAAAACTCCACTGACAGCACTAGACAGGTCATTAAGACAGAAATTCAAAGAAACAATGGATTTAAACTATACATTGGAACAAATGAACTTAACAGATACATTCAGAATACTTTATTCAACAACTGCAGAATAACATTCTATTCAGCACATGGAACTTTCTCCAAGATAGACCATATGATAGGCCATAAAACGAGCCTCAATAAATTTAAGAAAATCAAAGTTATATTAAGCACTCTCTCAGACCACAGTGGAATAAAATCGTAAATCAACTCCAAAAAAATCTTCAAAACCATGCAAATACATGGAAATTAAATAACCTGCTCCTGAACGAGCATTGAGTCAAAAACGAAATCAAGATGGAAATTTAAAAATTCTTTGAACTGAATGAAATAATGACACAACCTATCAAAACCTCTGGGATACAGCAAAGGTGGTGTTAAGAGGAAAGTTCACAGCCCTAAACACCTACGTTAAAAAGACTGGATGACCACAAACTGATACTCTAAGGTCACATTGCAAGGAACTAGAGAAACAAGAACCAAACCCAACCCAAATCCAGCAGAAGAAAGAAAATAACCAAGATCAGAGCAGAACTAAATGAAATTGAAACAAACAAAAAATACAAAAGCTAAATGAAACAAAAAGCTGGTTCTTTAAAAAGATAAATAAAATTGATAGACCATTAGCAAGATTAACCAAGAAAAGAAAAGAGAAAATCCAAATAACCTCACTAAGAAATGAAACAGGAGATATTAGAACTGACACCACTGAAATACAAAAGATTATTCAAGGTTATTATGAACACCTTTATGCACATAAACTCAAAAACTTAGAAGAGACAGAAAAATTCCTGGAAAACAAAACCTCCTAGCTTAAATCAGGAAGAATTAGATACCCTGAACAGACCAATAAAAAGCAGCAAGATTGAAATGGTAATTAAAAAGTTACCAACAAAAAAAGTCCAGGACCAGACAGGTTAACAGCAGAATTTTATCAGACATTTAAAAAAGAATTGGTACCAATCCTTTTGACACTATTCCACAAGGTAGAGAGAAAAGAAACCCTCCCTAATTTGACCATGCATGGTGGCTCACACCTGTAATCCTAGCACTTTGGGGGGCCAAGGCAGGCAGATCATGAGGTCAGGAGATCAAGACCATTCTGGCTAACACAGTGAAACCTCATCTCTACTAAAAATACAAAAAATTAGCCAGGCATGGTGGTGTGCGCCTGTAGTCCCAGCTACTCAGGAGGCTGAGGCAGGAGAATGGCTTGAACCCAGGAGGCATAGGTTGCAGTGAGCCGAGATCACGCCATTGCACTCCAGCCTGGGCAACAGAGCGAGACTCTGTCTCAAAAACAAAACAAAAAAAACAAAAAGAAACCCTCCCTAATTCATTCTATGAAACCAGCATCACCCTAATACCAAAACCAGGAAAGAACAAAACCAAAAAAGAAAACTACAGACAGATAGCCTTGATGAACACAAATGCTAAAATCCTTAACAAAATACTTGCTAACTGAATCCAATAACATATCAAAAAGATAAGATCAAGTGGGTTTCATACCACAGATGCAGGGATGGTTTAAAATGCACAAGTCAATAAATGTGGTACACCACATGAACAGAATTAAAAATAAAAATCACATAATCATTTTAATAGATGCAGAAAAAGCATTCAACAAAATCCAGCATCACTTTATGATTAAAACTCTCAGCAAAACAGGCAATCAAGGGACATACCTTAATGTAATAAAAACCATCTCTGACAAACCCACGGCCAACATAATACTGAATGGATAAAAACTGAAAGCATTCCCTCTGAGAACTGGAAAAAGACAAGGATGTCCACTCTCACCACTCCTCTTCAACATAGTACTGGAAGTACTAGCCAGAGCAATCAGACAAGAGAAAGAAATAAAGGGCATCCAAATCAGTAAAGAGGAAGTCAAACTGTCGCTGTTTGCTTACAATATAATTGTTTATAAGTACCTTGAAAACCCTAAGGACTCCTCCAGAAAGCTCCTAGAACTGATAAAAGAATGCAGCAAAGTTTCCAGATCAAGATTAATAGCCACAAATCAGTAGCTTTTCTATATACCAACAGCAACCAAGTGAAGAATCAAATCAAGAACTCAACCTCTTTTACAATAGCTGCAAAATAAACAAATAAATAAAATACATAGGAATTTACCTAATCAAGGAGTCAAAGACCTCTACAAAGAAAACTACAAAACACCACTGAAAAAAATCACAGATGACACGAACAAATGGAAACACATCCAATGCTCGTGGATGGGTGGAATCAATATTGTGAAAATGACCATACTGCCAAAAGCAAACAAATTCAACACAATCCCCATCAAAACACCATCATTATTCTTCACAGAATTAGAAAAATAAATGCTAAAATTCACATGGAAACAAGAGCATGCATAGCCAAGGCAAGACTAAGCAAAAAGAACAAATGTGGAGGCATCACACTACCTGATTTCAAACTATACTATAAGGCCATGGTCACCAAAACAGCATGCTACTACTGGTACAAAAATAGGCACACAGACCAGTGGAACAGAATAGAGAACTAAGAAACCCAAATACTTACACCCAACTGACCTTTCACAAAGCAAACGAAAACATCAAGTTGGGAAAGGACACCCTTTTCAACAAATGGTGCTGAGATAATTGGCTAGACACATGTAGAATGAAACTGGATCCTCATTTCTCACCTTATACAAAAACCTACTCAAGATGGATAAAGGACTTAAACCTAAGACATGAAATTAAAAATTCTAGAAGATAACACTAGAAAAACCCTTCTAGACATTGGCTTAGGCAAGGATTTCATGACTAAGAACCCATAAGCAAATACAATAAAAACAAAGATAAATAGCTGGGACCTAATTAAACTAAAGAGCTTTTGCACAGCCAAAAGAACAGTCAGCAGAGTAAGCAGACAACCCACAGAGTGGAGAAAATTTTTACAACCTATACATCTGACAAAGGACTAATATCCAAAATCTACAATGAACTCAAAAAATTCAGTAAGAAAAAAAAAAACAAAGAATCCCATCAAAAAGTGGGGTAAGGACATGAATAGACAATTCTCAAAAGAAGATATACAAATGGTCCACAAACAGATGAAAAAATGCTCAACATCACTAATGATCAGGGAAATGCAAAACAAAACCACAATGCGACATCACCTCACTCCTGCAAGAATGGCTATAATCAAATCAAAAAACAGTAGATGATGGTGTGGATGAGGTGAACAGAGAACACTTCTACACTGCTGGTGGGAATGTAAATGAGTATAGCTGCTATGGAAAATAGTGTAGAGGTTCCTTAAAGAAGTAAAAGTAGAACTACCATATGATCCAGCAATCCCACTACTGCAAGGAAAATAAGTCATCATTAGAAAAAGATATCTGCACACACGTTTATAGCAGCATAATTTACAATTGCAAAATCATGGAACCAACCCAAATGCCCATCAATGAACGAGCAGACATAAAAAGGAATGAATTAATAGCATTTGCAGTGACCTGGATGAGACTAGAGACGGCTATTCTAAGTGAAGTAACTCAGGAATGGAAAACCAAACATTGTGTGTTCTCACTGATATGTGGGAGCTAAGCTATAAAGATTCAAAGGCATAAGAATGAGGCAATGGACTTTGGGTACTTCGGGGGAAGAGCAGGAGAGGGAGGGAGGGATAGAAGACTACAAATATGGTTTAGTGTATACTGCTTTGTTGATGGGTGCACCAAAATCTCACCAATCACCACTAAAGGACTTACTCATGTAACCAAATACCACCTGTACCCCAATAACTTAGAGAAAAAATAAAATAAAAAATAAAGAAAAAGAATGGGGACTTATCACTGGCCCTGATCCTGCTATTACCTGGGTATCATGAAATCCCAACTTCAGATCCTCCCTCTGCACAGCTGGGCATCTTTGAAGAGTCAGGCAGTAAAGGACAGCAACTGAGCTTTTACTTCTGCTGTTTTGGACACTACTCATTATGTATTTTTTTCCCTGTGGCCGAGGCGAACACAAGTGGTAAGCAATCACTGGCTTTTTCTCCCATGTGGTAGTGCCCAAAGCCCAGCTGAGAGTTAACTTCACCATTGCTTTCTTGCTTGCCCATCATGGAAGCAGTGACTGTATCACCTGTGCACACTGGCTAGTGGCTTGGTGGGCAACAGTGACTTAAGATGGTATCCAGCTTTGAACAGAGCCACACAGAGAGATCTGAGGAGTCTCTGCTTTTAGATAGTAGAGCCTATGGCCCCCAACTATTAGAGACTCAGCTTATGATACATTCCCAGAGCATCTGGCAGAACTCTGCATAGCTGGGCACGTCTAGACCTGTGAGGAGTGAGGCAGAAGGCATAATGAGATAAAGAGGTATTAGAACAGGCTATGATGGCACTATATAATTAAGCTTTGGAAACTCTGTGCCCCTATGAATATATATAGAGATGACAGAAACCTAAAATGTCCCTGCTGGGCAAATATAAAGGAGGACATAGGAGTTGGGTGAATAAAATGACCAATATGAACTACCATCTTGGATAACCCAGCTTGGAGGGTGGAAAGTGTAAGGTCTCCGTGTGAAGATAAGCTGATGGGGCCACTGCTGATAGGTGTTTCCTGACCGTCCGAGAAGCACTAGCTCAGACCTGCCCTTCTCTCTCATATCTTTTCTGGGTCAAGCAACCATGAGGTCCAGGTGGCTAGAAGTTGTCTAAGGATCAGCTCTGCTTTCTGCATCAAGGACACTCCAAATGTATGAAGTTGTCAGAAACAGGAACTCTCCAGGACTGACGGGCAGGGATAGGAAGGGTAAGGTTATATTGAATTTCCTATTTGTTCTCTGCACTCCCACCAACGGACCTCTGCTTTCACAGCTGGGTTATCAAGTTGAGAGGCCTGATATGCAAGTGTAGAGAACAAGTTAGAAATCTCAGACATGTCCAAGGCTACCTGTTACAGAGGCTGGAACAGCTGTCTACAGCAGTAACACATCGACTGTCATTCACGGGCGGTGTCCCTGCTGTGCCTATAGTCTATTTTGGAAATGTAAAAGGTCTCTTGCTTTAGTTACAAGTAACTGGGAATGTCACCTGAAATGGGGGAAAAGTCAAACTCCCAAGGTCAAAGTCTACATCTTTATTGTAACAGAAAACCGTCAAATGCTGACTAGACTAGGATGCTCTCCGCATGGGGGTTTTTCAGGGGATCCAAAGAATGCAGGTTGTCAAAGTTCACAGCACAGTTCTTGGCACATGATAAGCACTTGGCAAATGTGCATTATTATCTGATTTCCTCTACTATTTAAAATACAGCTAGCCATAGAGCAGGGTTCCTGGCTTCCCAGAGGCTACACTTCATTGTCTATTCCATACTTTATTGCTCTGGCTAAACTTCCATCCAGATCATAGTGATTTTGCCTAAGAAGATATAAACTGAGTTCAGTAAGTTGCATGATCCAGGCTCTCGATGTCATTTTTTCTTTATTACAACATCAGAAGACATGACAGTGCTGTGGCCTTCCCTGGCTGGAATTCTGCAGTTTCATCTCTAGAAACAGCCCGGCCTCTCTGGTAGAGAGGTAGAGGCATCACTGCCTCTACCTAAATTCTTGGGGGTATATCTGTCCACTGCCCTGCCATTCTCTTCCAGCTCAGTCATTTCCATCTTCAAAACAGACTTACCAGGGATTAGCCTTCTTACTTATTTACCACATTTCTATTATAATTGTGCTCACAGCCCTAGTCTTTGGATTGACACAAAATAGATTAAGGATGAAGAAAATCAAGGTGTGAGCCCCAAGCAGGATTCTATGAAGCCCAGCCGATTTCATTTCTTCTGATCTGCACCTGAATTCACCCTGTTTATTAAAAAGTACTAATCAGGTTTCTTAGGTCAACAGTCTGAATTAGTCTAGGAAAGTCTCTGGAGTTTGAAAGGGCACCTTCCCATAGAGTCTGAGATCAAGTGCTCTCATGGGATTGCCTCAGGGAAGGCCTTGAAAAAAGACACAATTCTTGGATTTCACTGACAACAAAAGAGTACACACTAACCTCCCACTCCAGCTGCTTTCTGAGGATGCCCCATTATTCAAGGAGTGGCTAGAATATGCTCGTGCCCCATCACTCCATAAAGCAGGCATTATTCACACCCCTGCTCTCAAACCAAGAATGGATGGGGATATGGCAGCAAGGCCGTGGCCCACCTAGGATTCTATGAGCACTTCCTACATGCCAGGCCCTGTGTAAACACTATGGAGTCACCTTGCTTCATCTTCCCGACAGTCCTATGAGATACATACTAGCATTACTCCCATTTTACAGATGTGGAAACTGAGGCCCAGAGAGGTTATATAATTTGCCAAGGTCCTATCACTAATAAGTGCCAGGATTGAGAAATAAACTCAAATCATTTGACTCCAAATGTCTCAATTATTGGGAGATCCACTTACAGTGCAGTTCAACTAGCTAATCATTACAGAGATGAGAGATTTTTAAAAATCTGTTTTCTAATAAAAAAAAAAAATACAGAAACTTATTATAGGCAAGGAGGCTCAGCTGTGCCGTCTGATGGATGCTCAATGGCCACAGACCCTACACATCCTTTCCCGCTCAAGGTGAGGAGGTTAGCAAACCGACTCTCAACACGGCCTCTGAACCAGGTTTGTTGGCCTTGGCCAGGACCCTCTTTGGTGGGTCCTGGATTCGCAGGGCCCTCCCCCAGTCAGGGTTCTGCCTCTTTACAGACTTCCTGGGAGAAAAAGACTTGCTTTGTAGGGGGATAATGTTGGGTTTGAAATCCCATCTCTGTTCCTTGCAGATACATGTTCAGATTACTTCCCTGCTCCAGCTCTGGTTTCCTCATCTGTTAAACAGGGCTAATAGCTACTTCATGGAGCTAGGAAGATTACATGTGTGATGAGACAGCACGCATGAAAGCCTTATAAACATTAGTGACTAAGTATACAACTAAATTTATTTTCACTGGGGTGTGAATGCCTATTAGGATTTACCCTCCAAGGATATCTGCAAACAAATGATGCTCAAATTAGTGGAATGTTTATGTGGCATCGGAAGTTAAGGAGTCCTGTGACTTCCTCCAGCTGGCTGGAAGGACTGGAGCCACACCTGCCACCCTTCTGCAAGGTGCATCCTGCCACAGTGTCCCAGCCAGGCTTTCCCTGCGCTCTCACTTAAGTATTTTGCCTTGAGCAGCCCTGGGCAGCAATGAACGTCCCCTTCCTGGGACAGAAGGGATGCTAAACAGGCATAGGAGATAGGCCTGTGTGCAGATCCACCAGGCCTCTACTCAGCTCTGTCATCAATGGGGTGTGGAGAATTGAAGAAGATGCCATCTTTGCAGGGGCAGTGTCAGGGTCCAAACTGGTAAAAACCATTGAAGGTCAAACACAGGGCAAAAGGCGGCGGCTCATCAGAGAACCCTTAGCACTGCCTACCACATTAGGGCCCATCAACCTGAAGACACGTTAGACATGCAAATACTTTAAAAAACAAGACATGGGACAATAAATAAGTCACAGAGCCACCAATTATCCTTTCACTGTTCAGCCAAAGGCCTCCTCTGTAAACAGTCTTTGCTGGGCACACCTTTGGGTGCATGACGATAAAAATATATTTCTATTGCATGTTCAAATTTTTGAGGTGCTAACACATGCATGATACAACTAAATTCTTGACACAACTCTGTGCAGAACATAATGCCCATTGAGAGGTTGGGAAATTGAGGCTCAGGGAAGGAGGGTGCCCTGGGTCATAGTTATTAAACAGCAGAGCTTGTGCCGAAGCCAACTGGTTCACTCATTCATTCATAAAATGGTTCGAATTTTTCAGAATTAATTTTGATGCAGTTTGGTATAGATGTGCCACCCTTTGGAACGACTGGCATTTAGAAAGTTCTATGTGAATACTAAATACTACACTTCCCACCAGGATGAGGTTTATAACAGAGACAAATTCTCCAGAACTAATTTTCAAGGAGAAAAGAAGAAATGCACTTCAAGCAAGAAAATCGGGTGTCTGGGAAGGTTTCCAGCCAGGAGATTTCCAGCAGGACTTGAAAAGACTTGGTCCATCCTGCGTTAGAACAGATAGTGGGAGTTAGGGAGGAGGTGGCCCTTACTCATTCCTCCCCGTGCTCGTTACCTCAGAGGACACGGGAGGGGAAGACATGGGGCCTTCCCAGGAGAGAATAAGTGTGGATTCTTTATTTTAAAAGAGACAACAATATAGCACAAGTTATTTTATTCTCTTTTTCCTCCCCAAACTCAGAAACCTGTCCTGACAAATGGCTGTCCTGACAAATAGCTTAGAGTTAGACTACGTATGATGCATGCATATCCTAAGGGCTCCTGACTCCCAGGGAGATAGTCTGGTCTTCTAGAACAAGTTCCCTTTAGCCTTCTCCATTGATAGCATAGAGGTGATGATTCTCAAATTTTAGAGGTGACAGGGTGAGAGTGAGAGATTTAGGAGGAGCATGTGGTATTAACATCCCCTTAAGATGGGACAGAAAACACTTTTGGGTGTCTGAACAAGAAATAGCATGGTTTGTTCGTTCATCTGACAAAAGTCTACTGAGTGCCAGAGACTGCTCCAAGCTCTGGGGTCACAGCAGTGAATGAAACAAGGCTCCTGCTCTCAAGGAGCTTATACACTGGCCGGGGAAAGACACAATACACAAACAAGATAAAGGTAATGAAAGACGGGGCTGCTTTTTAAGACAGAATGCAGAAATGGCCTCTTTGAGAATGTTGTCACATTGTCATTTTAAGCAAACAGTCGGATGACATGAGGGAGAGAGCTGCATGGCGATCTGCACGCAGAGTGTTCCAGGCAGAGGCGGCAAGGAGGGGCAAAGGCCCTGGGTGGGAAGTGCTTTGTGCATCTGAGCTCTGCTTGGGAAGTAGCAGCCCAGTGGCGGACAGAGCCTATGGGTCCTGGAAGCTGAGAGCACCCTGGGTACTTGCTGTGCAGCATCTATGTGCCAGGCATGTCCTAGGGCCTGAGGGCAGAGAAAGATGTCATGAGCCCTGCTTTCACAGGGACAGCTTATGATTATCGAAGGATGACAAAGGAGGAGATGAGTCCAGGACACCGTGGTAAGTGCTAAAAGGCAGCGGGAGGAGCTGAGGGCTCAAGACAGCACTTCCAGAGGAGATGACACTGAAGCTGGAAGGAACAGTTGTGAAATAAGCCAGAAGTCAGCTGTGTTCTGGAGCCACTTTCACCCTTTTCCCATCTCAGTCAAATCCTCGGATCTTTCTGAACTTCAACTCCCTTGTGTAAGAAATGAAATAACTACTTGTTCTCTGAACAGAAAACAAGGTCAAAGGTGTGGTCTTTTCTAGAGAGATGTAAAATACTGCTACTATCTCACCACACTGCTTTCTCTTCCTACACACCTGTGACTGTGATGAACACAGCTGGGTGCAAAGGTTCCTAGCACCTCTGCTTGCACCCACTAAAGCTGGTAAAGACCCAGGAGCCATGCTTCTTGGCCCAAGGCCTGGTTGCATTCTGCGGCTCTGATGTGTCCCATGGCTCTTGGTGGGCTGCTGGAGACACCATCCCTGTGGCATTTCCTCCGCTGGTTAACTCGAATTGCTCAGACATGTGTGCAGACTCCTGTTTGCTTCTGGGCTCCTCATCCTCTCTGACCAGAACGAGAGATGGGATCATGCCCGTGCTTTCAGGCCCTGGAAAAGAGCTGGCCACTGGGCTGCAGGTGCTTGGTCACCCTGCATTGCTGTTTGTCTGCATTCAGGAGGAGGATGCTGTTCTCACATAGGCTGGGTTTGGCTCTGTCCAGGACAGCATTTCTCCATAGCAATAGGCACTCAGCCAGGGAAAGAGAAGCGTCTGCCCTCTCTATAAAGAAGGTACTTTTGAGGAGTAAATTTCCATCAGCAGATTGGCAAGGTCATGGCTTAAAACCAAACAACCCCCAACAATGAAAGCCAGATTGCAGGGTGATCCACATGCCCTCTTCTGGGGTTAAAAAGTTTTTTCTCTAGGACCCTTCAGATAGAAGAATCTATTTTCACCAACCCCAAGGCTTTAATGTAGTCCATCTTTCAGTGTTATGTTCTCCAATCAGAGTTGTCCTACAGTGACCTTACCCTCTTCAGCTGAAAAATCCCCTTTCAACTTACAGGAAAACACTGGCTGGGTTCAAGTGCTGGCTCTGCTCTGTGACCTTGAGCACTCCTTTGGCCTCAACAACAATCTGTAAAATGGGAGGAGGACAAACAGGTGACCTTAAGGTCCCTTCCAGCTCCAGCCTTCTAGGATCCCATGATCTGCCATCTGTCTTGGCTGAAGAGTCACCACATCCCTTGATGCTGACCTTGACTTCTGCCTTTTAAAGTAACAATGAAGCCTATAAATGCTAAGTAAAATATGTGGTATTCTCCTACTTTGACAACTGTATCTTTGTATCTGGAAGACCAAATTCAAATTTAGCATTTTCAGACCCCCCAGAGCTCTGTGTTGCACTATGGTCTCTTTCTGCTTTTTTTCCCTTAGTTTAAGGAGACACACAATCTCCCTGAGTAGAATTCTTGTTGAATTCCAGTAGAATTCAAGAATCCTACTCAACAATCCCTGAGTAGAGTCCTTGTCTAATTTTGCATTTTGTATCTTGTGGGACATGTAGTTCGCTGTTGCTGTAAATACAACAGCAGACTAATGGACCTCCAAATAGCACGTTTTTTTCTCTCTTTTTTTTTTTTTTTTGCAAGGGGATGAGTATCAGTTGTGAGGCATATTTTCCTTTCTTCATTTAGACAATCAGCTGTTAGTCTTAGCACCACCATACCACATTTCCTCCTCAGCAGAAGCTGCTGTTTCTCCTCTCCATTAATTTCCATGTGAAAAGTACAGCTACTAGGGCCTCCATTTCATTACAGTTTTAATGGCACATATTTTTCATCTTTTTTAAAAATTTTATTGCATTTTAGGTTTTGGTGTACATGTGAAGAACATGCAAGACTGTTGCATAGGTACATACATGGTAATGTGGTTTGCTGCCTTCCTCCCCGTCACCTATATCTGGCATTTCTCCCCATGTTATCCCTCCCCTAGTTCCCCTGCACAGACCCCAGTGTGTGATGCTCCCCTCCCTGTGTCCATGTGTTCTCATTGCTCAACACCTGCCTATGAGTGAGAACAGGTGGTGTTTGATTTTCTGTTCTTGTGTTAGTTTTCTGAGAATGATGGTTTCCAGGTTCATCCATGTCCCTACAAAGGACACGAACTCATCGTTTTTTATGGCTACATAGTATTCCACAGTGTATATGTGCCACATTTTACCTGTCCAGTCTATCATCGATAGGCATTTGGGTTGGTTCCAAGTCTTTGCTAATGGCACTTATTTTTCTATGGATATGTGCTTTGTTAGCAGAAGTTTCTGTGAAGAAGGCAGTTAAGTTGTTTTATTAAAGGCAGGAATGGCAGACCTGTGGGTATATAAGTACATGGAAGGCACTGGAGGTCTCATTGGTCTGAAAGAATGCACTTTAAATTTCTAAAGGGTTATGGTATATTCTACACCTTTTTCCTACACGAATTGAGGCCCAGGGGTGGACACAGCAGGGCTTCTAGGTGTCTGAGAAGAGCACAGAGGTTGAGTCAAGTGGGGTCTAAAAGACAGAGTCAGGAGCACAGTTGGGATGGAAAGCCAAGCAGGCAGTCCCGCAGAATTGCTCACCTTAAAAATCTGGGCAAGAGTGAGCAAACCTGACATGCGGCAATTGGGAGGGTAGGGGTGCTGGGCCCAGACTCAGGTTCAGACTAGAGGGCAGGAGGTAGAACTGAGGTGGTCCTTTGAAGCAAACCTCATGGACTCTGTAAGAGAACCACAGCTCCAGCCATGGAGACAAAGGTAGAAGGAAAAGGTGGAATGAAGGAGCAGCCCTAACTAGGACCACTGGGAGAAAGTTACACAGAAGCAGATTCTGCCTTCACTAAGAACCTGCTCACAGACGGGAGCCTGGATGGTGTGGGTTGCCTCCTTAGACAGCAGGCTCTTTGCAGAACACAGATAACCAGGAGTTAGGAACTTGTTGAGAGCTTTCAGCATGAAGGGCACAGCGGGACTCTGTAATTGCTAAGATCCCTTTGAGCTGTAAGGGTCTGAAATTCCATGAGATTTTTTAAAAGTCTCTACCCGTGGCATGATCCAAGATGGCCGTTTAGGAACAGCTCAGGATTGCAGCTCCCAGTGAAAGCGCAGAGGGTGAGTGGAGGCCGCGTTTTTATTGCCCACAGACTAGGAAATTCCCAGGTGGGGGAGCTCCACAGTCGCCAGCGCGGCTGTTTCTGCCAGCGCGGCTGTTTCGGCCAGCGCCGCTGCTTTGCCCCGCGCGGCTGCTTTGTCGGCGCCCCGGAGCCGCGGTTCTCCGTACAAAATACACCGGTCCGGGGGCCCTTTTGGCTGGCGATTGGAGCCAGGGAAGTCGCCCATACACCGGTTCAAAAAGGGGACTGAGCAGAGAACCAGGACAGTAGATTCCAGGGCAAAAAAAAAAAAAAAAAAAAAGTGCCACAAACCTCAGTGCCGCTGTTTAAGCCAGCGCAGTGAGTGGCCGCAGGGGAAAACAGACCCCGGCGCCTCTTCAACAGGCGACTGGAACACCAACTTAAAAAAGGCTCTGAGGCAGGGAGCCAGGCGATCAGGCTCGGCTGGCCCCACCCCCACAAAAGAACAGCAACCAGAAACTCTGGATTGAGAGTTTCACAGCAAGCGCAGCTGAACCCGGGACGGTCCAGCTCTGTGGGGGAGGGGCGTCCGCCATTACCGAGGCAGCCCGCCGTTGCCAAGGCAACCCGCCATTGCTGAGGCAGCCCGCCGTTGCCAAGGCAACCCGCCACAGCAGAGACTCCGCCTCAACAGAGGCAGGCCACCATCGCCAAAGCAGTTCTAACTACACCCATATAAACAGGACTCCAGGGAAGTTCACTCGGCAGCGGGGCGGAGCCCACAGCAGCTCAGCAAAGCTGCTATAGGCCGACAGTGACTAGGCTGCCTCCTTGCTGGGCTGGGCAGGTCTGAAGGAAAAAAAAAAAAAAAGGCGGCGGCAGCATAACGGAAACTCATAAATAAAGCCCTAAATCCCTGGGACAGAGCACCTGGGAACAAAAAGTTTATGAGTTCTGCTGCAGCAGACCTAAAAGTACCTGCCCAGCAGCTCTGAATGAACAACAACAGAGCTCGCAGCTCACCATTTGAGCTCCTATAAAGAAGAGACCGTCTCCTCAAGCAGCTCCCTGACCCCTATATATCCAAAAAGACACCTCATAAAAGAGAGATCAGATTGACACTAGGCGGGTATCCTTCTGGAACAAAGATAGCAGAAGAAGAAAACGGTTAACAACCCTTGCTGTTTAGCAGCTGCTGGTGAACCCCAGGCAAGCAGGGCCTGGAGTGAACCTCAGCAGACCTACAGCAGAGGGGCCAGACTGTCAGAAGGAAAACCAAGAAACAGAAATAACCTCATCATCAACAAACAGAAAGTCAATCTGAAAGATTTGAGAGCCAATCTGAAAGCCAGCAACTACAAAGTCGACAGGTGGATAAATCCTTAAAGATGGGAAGAAACCAGTGCAAAAAGGATGAAAACACCCGAAACCAGAAAACCTCTCCTCCTAAAAGGGATCACAACTCCTCACCAGCAAGGGAACAAGGTTGGATGGAGAACGAGTGTGATGAAATGACAGAATCAGACTTCAGAAGGTGGGTAGTAAGAAACTTCTGTGAACTTAAAGAACATGTTCTAACCAAATGCAAAGAAACTAAGAACCTTGAAAGATTTGACGAAATGCTAACAAGAATGGACAAAATAGAAAGGAATATAAGTGAATTGATGGAGCTGAAAAATGCAACACGAGAACTTCGTGAAGCATGCACAAGTATCAACAGCCGAATTGACCAAGCAGAAGAAAGGATATCAGAGGTCGAAGATCAACTCAATGAAATAAAACGGGAAGGCAAGACTGGAGAAAAAAGGGTAAAAAGGAATGAACAAAGTCTCCAAGAAATGTGGGACTATGTGAAAAGACCTAATCTATGTTTGATAGGCGTACCCGAATGCGACGAAGAGAATGAATCCAAGCTGGAAAATACTCTTCAGGATATTATCCAGGAAAACTTCCCCAACCTAGCAAGGCAGGCAAACATTCAAGTCCAGGAAATACAGAGACCACCACAAAGATATTCGTCAAGAAGAGCAACCCCAAGGCACATAATCGTCAGATTCACCAGGGTCGAAATGAAGGAGAAAATACTAAGGGCAGCCAGAGAGAAAGGTCGGGTTACCCATAAAGGGAAGCCCATCAGACTCACAGCAGATCTCTCAGCAGAAACCCTACAAGCCAGAAGAGAGTGGGGGCCAATATTCAACATCCTTAAAGAAAAGAACTTTCAACCCAGAATCTCCTATCCAGCCAAACTAACTTCATAAGTGAAGGAAAAATAAAATCCTTTGGGAACATGCAAGTACTCAGAGATTTCGTCACCACCAGGCCAGCTCTACAAGAGCTCCTGAAAGAGGCTCTACACATATAAAGGAACAACAAGTACCAGCTCAACTAAAGGGCAAAACAGCCAGCTAGCACCAAAATGGCAGTATCAAATTCGCACATAACAATATTCACCCTAAATGTAAATGGACTAAATGCCCCAATCAAAAGACACAGACTGGCAAATTGGATAAAAAGCCAAAACCCATTGGTGTGCTGTATCCAGGAAACCCATCTCACATGCAAGGATACACAAAGGCTCAAAATAAAGGGATGGAGGAAGATTTACCAAGCAAATGGAGAGCAAAAAAAGCAGGAGTTGCAATTCTCATCTCTGATAAATTAGACTTTAAAGCAACAAAGATCATAAGAGACAAAGAGGGACATTACATAATGGTAAAAGGATCAATGCAACAAGAAGATCTAACAATCCTAAATATATACGCACCCAATACAGGAGCACCCAGATACATAAGGCAAGTTCTTAATGACTTACAAAGAGACTTAGACTCCCACACAATAATAGTGGGAGACTTTAACACCCCATTGTCAACATTAGACAGATCAACCAGACAGAAAATTAACAAGGATATCCCGGACTTGAACTCAGACCTGGACCAAGCAAACCTAATAGACATTTACAGAACTCTCCACCCCAAATCCACAGAATATACATTCTTCTCAGCACCACATCACACCTATTCTAAAATTGACCACATAATTGGGAGTAAATCACTCCTCAGCAAATGCAAAAGAACGGAAATCGTAACAAACAGTATCTCAGACCACAGTGCAATCAAGTTAGAACTCAGAATTCAAAAACTAACTCAGAACTGCACAGCTTCATGGAAACTGAACAACTTGCTCTTGAATGTTGACTGGATAAACAATGAAATGAAGGCAGAAATAAAGATGTTCTTTGAAACCAATGAGAATGAAGACACAACATACCAGAATCTCTGGGACACATTTAAAGCAGTCTCTAGAGGAAAATATATAGCAATGTAAGTGCCCACATGAGAAGCAAGGAGAGATCAAAAATTGACACCCTATCGTCAAAACTGAAAGAGCTAGAGGAGCAAGATCAAAAAAAACTCAAAGTCTAGCAGAAGACAAGAAATAGCTAAGATCAGAGCAGAACTGAAGGAGATAGAGACACAAAAAACCCTTCAAAAAATCAATAAATCCAGGAGCTGGTTTTTTTGAAAAGATCAACAAAATAGACAGACCACTAGCCAGATTAATAAAAAAGAAAAGAGAGAATAACCAAATTGATGCAATAAAAAACAATAAAGGGGATATCACCACAGATTCCACAGAAATTCAAACCATCATCAGAGATTATTACAAACAACTCTATGCACACAAACTAATAAACCCAGAAGAAATGGATAAATTCCTGGACACTTGCCTCCTGCCAAGCCTAAACCAGGAAGAAGCCAAAACCCTGAACAGACCCATAACAAGGTCTGAACTTGAGGCAGCAATTAAGAGCTTACCACCCAAAAAAAGCCCAAGTCCAGATGGGTTCACAGCTGAATTCTACCAGACATACAAAGAGGAGCTGGTACCATTTCTTCTGAAACTATTCCAAACAATACAAAAAGAGGGAATTCTTCCCAGATCACTTTATGACACCAACATCATCCTGATTCCAAAACCCGGCAGAGACTCAACAAGAAAAGAAAACTTCAGGCCAATATCCATGATGAACATAGATGCAAAAATCTTCAATAAAATACTGACAAGCCGATTGCAACAGCATATCAAAAAGCTTATCCACCATGATCAAGTAGGCTTCATCCTGGGGATGCAAGGCTGGTTCAACATACGCAAGTCTATAAACGTAATTCACCACATAAACAGAACCAAAGACAAAAACCACATGATTATCTCAATTGATGCAGAGAAGGCCTTTGACAAAATTCAACAGCCCTTTATGCTAAAAACCCTCAATAAGCTAGGTATCAATGGAACGTATCTCAAAATAATAAAAGCTATTTATGACAAACCAACAGCCAATATCATACTGAATGGGCAAAAACTGGAAGCATTCCCCTTGAAATGTGGCACCAGACAAGGATGCCCTCTCTCACCACTGCTATTCAATATAGTATTAGAAGTTCTAGCCAGAGCAATCAGGCAAGAAAAAGAAATAAAAGGCATTCAAATAGGAAAGGAGGAAGTCAAATTGTCTCTATTTGCAGACGACATGATTGTATATCTAGAAGACCCCATCGTCTCAGCCCCAAACCTCCTGAAACTGATAAGCAAGTTCAGCAAAGTCTCAGGATACAAAATCAATGTGCAAAAATCACATGCATTCCTATACACCAATAACAGACTTAAAGAGAGCCAAATCAAGAACAAACTTCCATTCACAATTGCCACAAAGAGAATAAAATACCTAGGAATACAACTAACAAGGAATGTAAAGGACCTCTTCAAGGAGAACTACAAGCCACTGCTCAACGAAATAAGAGAGGACACAAACAGATGGAGAAACATCCCATGTTCATGGTTAGGAAGAATCAATATCGTGAAAATGGCCATACTGCCCAAAGTAATTTACAGATTCAATGCTATCCCCATCAAGCTACCAATGACCTTCTTCACAGAACTGGAAAAAACCACCTTAAACTTCATATGGAACCAAAAGAGAGCCCGCATAGCCAAGTCAATTCTAAGCAAAAAGAACAAAGCGGGGGACATCACACTACCAGACTTCAAACTATACTACAAGGCTACAGTAATCAAAACAGCATGGTACTGGTACCAAAACAGAGATATAGACCAATGGAACAGAACAGAGGTCTCGAAGGCAACACAACATATCTACAACCACCAGATCTTTGACAAACCAGACAAAAACAAGCAATGGGGAAAGGATTCCCTGTTCAATAAATGGTGTTGGGAAATCTGGCTAGCCATGTGCAGAAAGCAGAAACTGGATCCCTTCCTGACACCTTACACTAAAATTAACTCCAGATGGATTAAAGGCTTAAACATAAGACCTAACACCATAAAAACCCTAGAAGAAAATCTAGGCAAAACCATTCAGGACATAGGTGTAGGCAAGGACTTCATGACCAAAACACCAAAAGCATTGACAAGAAAAGCCAAAAAAGACAAAAGGGACCTAATCAAACTCCACAGCTTCTGCACAGCAAAAGAAACAATCATTTGAGTGAATCGGCAACCAACAGATTGGGAAAAAATTTTTGCAGTTTACCCATCTGACAAAGGGCTGATATCCAGAATTTACAAAGAACTAAAACAGATTTACAAGAAAAAAACAAGCCCATTCAAAAGTGGGCAAAGGATATGAACAGACACTTTACAAAAGACATACGTGAGGCCAACAAACATATGAAAAAATGCTCATCATCACTGGTCATCAGAGAAATGAAAATCAAAACTACATTGAGATACCATCTCACGCCAGTTAGAATGGCGATCATTAAAAAATCTGGAGACAACAGATGCTGGAGAGGATGTGGAGAAATAGGAACACTTTTACACTGTTGGTGGGAGTGTAAATTAGTTCAACCATTGTGGAAGACAGTGTGGCGATTCCTCAAGGACCTAGAAATAGAAATTCCATTTGACCCAGCAATCCCATTACTGGGTATATATCCAAAGGATTACAAATCGTTCTACTATAAGGACACGTGCACACGAATGTTCATTGCAGCACTGTTTACAATAGCAAAGACCTGGAACCAACCCAAACGCCCATCGACGATAGACTGGATAGGGAAAATGTGGCACATATACACCATGGAATATTATGCAGCCATCAAAAACGATGAGTTTGGGTCCTTTGTAGGGACATGGATGAACCTGGAAACCATCATTCTCAGCAAACTGACAGAAGAGCAGAAGATCAAACACCGCATGTTCTCACTCATAGGCAGGTGTTGAACAATGAGAACACATGGACACAGGGAGGGGAGCACTACACACTTGGGTCAGTTGAGGGGAAATAGGGGAGGGACGGTGGGGGGTGGGGAGCTGGGGAGAGATAGCAAGGGGAGAAATGCCAGATGTAGGTGATGGAGAGGAAGGCAGCAAATCACACTGCCACGTGTGTTCCTATGCAACAATTTTGCATGTTCTTCACATGTACCCCAAAACCTAAAATGCAATAAAATAAATGGGAAAAAAAAGTCTCTACCAAGATACCCATCTAATGTATAATTTCAGTTACTCACATAGCAAATAAAAGAGCCAATAATTTCACATACTAATAGGTTTTGTCTTCACAAGATAAATCATGTAACTTTATTGTTAGAAATAACCTTATGTGTCCTTTAATCCAGCGCTTGGCAAACTATGGCCACCTGCTGCCTGTTTTTATATTAATTAATAAAGTTTTATTCAAACACAGCCATGCTCATTCATTTACATAATGTCTTCGGCTGTTTTTGGGCTATCATGGCAGAGTTGAGCAGCTGCAAAAGAGACCATACAACTCACAAAGCCTAAGGTACTTATTCTCTGGCCCTTCAGAGAAAATGTTTGTGATCCTTTGATGTATTCTAACCCCCCATTATACAGATAAGAAAACTGAGGCCTTCAGAGTTAAGGGCGTTCTCTTGACACTCGACACCCAGGCCTCTGTTTCTCCACTTTGGCTCCCAGTGTCCTGTCCCCGGCTCCTCGCTGATGTGCACCTCTTCACATCATTCCACCTGGTCATTTTGCAGACACCAGGCCCAAGAGGCAGAGGTGAACTGACTGGTCTAGGGTCACTCTACCCGTCTGCCGGTCACAGGACAGGCCTCACACTTTGGAGCTCTGATCTTACAGAACCAGCTTCAAACTGCTACTCCAAGTAGGGGTAGAAGAGAGAGAGAGAGGAGTGGAAGGCAGAGAGAGCTTTGAAGGCAAGAACTCATTTGGCTCCCCAAGTCCCTCAGCATTAGCATTCACCTTCTGTTTTCCAACAAAAGGACACATTTACAACTGTCTCGAGTTCAGCTTGAAAACCCTTTTCACAGGTTTCCAGGGAAATTACTCCAAGCAGCCCTGATGGGCTAAAATGATTTTAACACACCCAGTTGTCTTCAGTTCCTTCAGTGGCATCTGCTACAAACAGCAAAACATATGAGTACCTGATATTTACCTTCCTTTGACACGAGAGATTCCAAAGGAGATGATGCACAGGGTAAAAAACAAGCCCTATCTACCCACAATCACATTTAAAGAACAAACAGCCAATCTGAGGCACAGACGGGCCCCTGCTTTCCGTGTGGGAGATTTCCCAGAGCGACAAGAATCAATCAGCCCATTAGCATGCTCTACATTTGTCCAGGAGAGTATCAATTGAAAGCTGACCCCACTTTAACCCTTCTTCCAGCTGCCTCCCTAAGAGAGCTGTTTTCCTCCTCTTTGCCATTTATAAGCCTTTATAGTTTCTGCATTTCCACTTCTACTACACATCTTTCTTGGACAGATAGGAATGAATATTCATCCAAGAGATTAAAGCGCTTGAAGCAGTTCTAACATAAGTGGTCAAGAGAATAAAGGACGCGTATCGTAAGTGGCCACACGAGACTCCGTGAAGCTTTGCCAAGGTGATACGCTGAACATGTATGTGGTTCCCCGGGCCCACAGAGCTTCTGCCCAGCTCAGACGCAAGCATGAATGTCAAGGGTGACATTTCCAGCCAAAAGAGGGCAACTAAGCATGAGGACAGAAGATGCATCGAGAGAGGCAACTCTGTTTGGGGTTTAGCCTGTGGATCTACGGTTCCTTGTACCTCTGAATTCAGCCCACTCCCTCCCATAAAGTCAGCTTCTCACAGCTTAAAGAAGATGAAAACCAACAAGGATTGTGTGAGGCACTGGGTGGGCCGCAGAGAATCAAAGATAAATAAAGTCCTTGTCTTTAAATTTATTGAGAGTCTATCTGTGCCAAGTGCTGTGCTGGGGGCTTTACATATGCCTTTTCTTTAAGTCCTCACAGCTATAAGGTCAGCATTATTCTCCTTATTTTACACACATAGCACCCACAACTCAAGAGAAGTTAAGTAACTGGTCCAAAGACACACAGCAAGTTAGTGGTGGAGCCAGGCATTTGAACTCATGAGTGTGCCAGTGTGCTTTCCATCACACTGCACCACATCCAAAGCCTGGAGGCTTTCCTTCATCACAGTTGTGGGCTGACTCAGCAATGCCCACTTATCAGGGTGCCCAGCAACTGCAGGAACATGGGTCGAGGCTCAGGTGCATTCAGTGTGCCGTATGTCGTGCTGAAATGAGCGCATGTTGAGCTGAAGATCATTTGGAGAGGGGAGGCAGAAGAGTAAAATGAGAGAAGCACAAACCCAATTTGTGTGGGAATACAGTTGTTTGTGTTAGTGTGAATTATTTGGATTGATCGTGGCTGGTGAGCACTCCAGATGTACAGCCACCAGTGCTTGTTTGGATAACAGGGGTCCTCAAGAGGGGTCCCTGTGGACCACTGCAAGGGAGGCTGAATAGAGTGAGAACACAGGCTTCCAGCAGAATCTGAAGTGAGGTGGGTGGATGAAAACAGGAGGAGCTAAGAGCTGTCCCCAAGAGCAGGAGTGAGTGGTGAGCAGAGGACCTCCACAGTGAAGTCACAGTTAACCAGGGCCAATGGATGAATGTGCTAGGCAGGAGGGGTCTGCCCGACTCCAGAACCCTGGCCATTATCTGCAAACACCATTTGTCTTGTTCTTTACAGCTAAGTTTCCAACACTTTCCCCTTCATCCACTTGGCCAAAGTGAGTAGAGGGAGAAATGTGAAGATAAGTCAATATAGTAATAGTCTTGCTTCTAGGCGCTGGTCACCAGAGCTTCAGCTCAGTGACCTTTCTTGATCTCATTCTTTGCTGCAAGATTATTATCACCAGGTATACTCTTTAAATTTGCAGAGCCTTGGGCAATTTTTTAAAAAAGCCCATCTACCATATGACTAAATATTTAAAAGTTACAAATCAAGCCTACAAATGCTAAATAAAAGACATGTTATGCTATGGTGGCAAGGGATGGCACACACATCAGTGTGGACATCATCAAGGTCCACAAGGAGCCACATGCATATGGTCCTGGGGACTTCAGCATCCCACCATGGGTGTGTAGCTGTGGTGGGACACTGAAGTCCTTAGGACCAGGCTCTGTCCACACCCTCAGCCTCAGTCACTCTTCGACCCCTGAGGGTTCACAGGGTAGTGGAGCCCACCCTGAGGAGCTAGACCCAGGAAAGTGTCCACACAGGTTCTGGGGGCTCTAGATTGTCTAAACAGGGAATTCCAGGGTCCTGGCTACCACTGAAGAATGGTCTAGAAGGAGGGGTATATGCCTGTGTTCTTGGCCCTTCAGAGCTCCATACCCTGTGGAAAGGGATATAAGAGAGGGTCAGAGCAGGGCCCTCTAAAGCATGGGTCCCAGGGCAAGGGCGCCCGAGTGGTAATGACCTTTGATAGCACCGTGTACTAATAATGCTTCTAATAAAACCATGTGCCAAGGTTTAGCTGTTCTAAGCATTTTACATGTGCCAACTTAATTCTCCTAACAACTCAATGAGGTAGGTACTATTACTACTGTTATTCCACAGATGAGGAATCTGAAACAGAGAGCAGGTAAGCAACTTGCCCAAGGTCCTAAGTGATACAGCCAGGTCATCTGGCTGCAGGTCCTCTCTCCTACTGACTACACCATGCCCCCTCTACACCTAGCAGGGCCCACCTTTGAGGCACATATTGGCTTATAGGGCAGCCTCCCAGAGCTCAGCCCCGAAGGCAACTCCCAACCAGGCACTACGGATTACCTACTGTGTACTCATGGCCTATATTCATGAACATCTGGGACAACTCTTCATCACATCTCCACATCTCTGACTGCTTTGCTGAATCACAGATTAATTCCCAAATCTGCCCAGTAGGTTTGCTGAAGCATCATTTCGGAAAGTTGGAAGTGAGTCAGAAGATGGCTTTTTTTTTCTTGCCTCAGCCAGGATAAGGAATGAAATCATCCCTAGGGGTGGGGATAAGCAGTCTGAGGGCATTGGTGGTTTGATGCCACAGCTGATAATCAGGAATAGGCTGCTCTGCCCAGGGCACAGATCTGCCTGAAAGCAGAGAAATGGAAAACACCCCAGATTAGTGGGGTTTCTAGCAGCCAGTGATAGCAGCTGCCCTTGAATTAGGAGAAAGTATAAGCCAAAGAAAAGAGATCTCAGTTCTCTTGAAAGCTTAAGCCACCTCTATCTAAATCAGAGAACAAATGCCAAGGAAAACACCATCAGCTTGATATTTATACATGTTTATAAAGCTTATTATCCAACATTATGTAAGCTAGCTCATATCTCAGATATTAATAGTCCTCAGAATAGAGATTTGCTACAACCCACTCACAAATGCTTAAAGAAATCCTTCCAAATGCGGAAAGGGCATTTTGAGAATCACCCTGAATCTGGGTTCAAATCCTCATTCTCTCTCTTAGCAGCTGTGTGGTGCTGTACACGTTATTTGATCTCTCTGAACCTTAGCTTCTTAGCTGCAAAATGGGGATGGAAAATAACTAACAGGATTGAGAGAATTCAATGAAATAACATGTAAATGCTCTCGTATACAAAATATGCTTTAAAAACGTTGTTTTCCCCCTTCTTTGGCCACTTCCAGCTTCTACTCCTCCCTCCTGGGAGCCTCTGTTCTTGGGTTCTCTTTAGGATCTCACAGAGTGAGTTATTCACAGCTGTCTGAGGTCCCGTTTTTGTACAGGGGAAACGTGGTGGGGTTGAGAGCTCCAGGACGAAGGTATAAAAACAGCAGAGAGCAGAGCGTGCTTTTGATCAGTGGCCACTCTAATAAAGGCAGGAAACTAGATAAATTCATTTAAAAGAAATTCCTCAGTAGCAGGGACAGCAGAGCAGCAGGGGGTAGATCCCAGCATGGAAAGGTAACAGTGTGATGTGGCAGAAAGGCTTTGGGTCCAAGCGGAGAACAGATGTCTCTAGCTGGCTGTCAGCTGCCTCCTTCTGGGTCTTGACCTTTTTTTTTTTTTTTTTTTCTTCTCCCCATTTATTTTATTGCATTTT
>NW_022436965.1:22764772-22892831 GCF_009761245.1 Sapajus apella | reverse complement strand
TGGGTTCTTGACCTTTTTTTTTTTTTTTTTTCTTCTCCCCATTTATTTTATTGCATTTTAGGTTTTGGGGTACATGTGAAGAACATGCAAAATTGTTGCATAGGTACACACGTGGCAGTGTGATTTGCTGCCTTCCTCCCCATCACCTACATCTGGCATTTCTCCCCTTGCTATCTCTCCCCAGCTCCCCACCCCCCACCGTCCCTCCCCTATTTCCCCTCAACTGACCCAAGTGTGTAGTGCTCCCCTCCCTGTGTCCATGTGTTCTCATTGTTCAACACCCGCCTATGAGTGAGAACATGCGGTGTTTGATCTTCTGCTCTTCTGTCAGTTTGCTGAGAATGATGGTTTCCAGGTTCATCCATGTCCCTACAAAGGACCCAAACTCATCGTTTTTGATGGCTGCATAATATTCCATGGTGTATATGTGCCACATTTTCCCTATCCAGTCTATCGTCGATGGGCATTTGGGTTGGTTCCAGGTCTTTGCTATTGTAAACAGTGCTGCAATGAACATTCGTGTGCACGTGTCCTTATAGTAGAACGATTTGTAATCCTTTGGATATATACCCAGTAACGGGATTGCTGGGTCAAATGGAATTTCTATTTCTAGGTCCTTGAGGAATCACCACACTGTCTTCCACAATGGTTGAACTAATTTACACTCCCACCAATAGTGCAAAAGTGTTCCTATTTCTCCACATCCTCTCCAGCCTCTGTTGTCTCCAGATTTTTTAATGATCGCCATTCTAACTAGTGTGAGATGGTATCTCAATGTAGTTTTGATTTTCATTTCTCTGATGACCAGTGATGATGAGCATTTTTTCATATGTTTGTTGGCCTCACGTATGTCTTCTGGGTTTTGACCTTTCAAAGCCAGGCCAGGCCTCCCACACCTGAACCACCGGTAGCTGGTTCAGGGGCTCCAGGCTGGGCTTCATGGGTAGAGACACAGTTGATTCAGTCTCTGGCTCTGTTTGCTCTTGGCCACCTCGCCGTTCCCATAACTATGTTTCTCAGGTCAGTCCCTCTTTTCCGTTCCTACTTCAATGACCTCAGGTCAGGCCCTTGCCACTTCTCTCCTGGACAACGACGACAGCCCTTCACTGGTGTCCTTGTCTCCAGACTCTCTAATTCATCCTCCACAGTGCTGTCAGAGTGATGCCTCTAAAACATACAATGACCCCAATTTAATATCCTTCAATGGCTTCAGAGGATGAAATCCAAGCTCCTTAGTCTACATTTTCATTTGCAAATGTCAGAAACCAACTTGAAGAAGCTCAGATTAAGAATGAACAAAAATATTTATTGGTAGGATATGGGAAAAGTTCCTAGCAGAAAAGAACTATAAGAACTGGGCAGTTCCTGGGATCCCAGGGGCCAGAGCAGGAGCCTTCTCCATGGGGTGAGGAAGAGGCACGTAGGGGCCCACAACCACACTCCTCCAGCAACATGCCATGAGGGGCAAGCTGGATTCTTCCTCCCCAGCTCCAGCAGACATCCTGGGCAAGCATTATGATTGGCCAGCTTGGGTTGCATGCCCATCCCTTGGTAATTATTGTGGCCAGTAGAATGGGAAATGTGATTGGTACCTGGGCCCTAGTCCAAAGTGGGAAGAGGAGGAGTAGGGTCTGGGTTGCAGAAGCCAGAAGGTGCTGAACTGATGAGGACAAAAGCCCCCCGTGATCTGACCTGCTTTGGCCTCATCACTCACTATGCCCCACCGGGAGGCTGCCATGGCAACACCAATCTCCTTGCAGTTTCCAGCACATACCAGTCTGCTTTATGCCTCTCTGTCTGGATCACGGGTTTCAACACCCTTTTCCTGGAACATCCTCTGCGCCTTCTTTGCTTGGGTAATGCCTAGTCATCCTTCCAGATTCAGTTCACAGTTGCTTCTCCCCAGAATCCTTCCCAGAGCTCTTAAGCTAGATTGCTTCTTTTTGGGCTCTTAGCACACCTGTGTGTCTTTATTGTAGTCACTATGGAATAACACTCAACAATGATGATAACAAAAACAAACACATGCAACACTTACTATATGTCATGCACTGTTCTAGGCACTTGGCATATTTTAATTCATTTGCTCCCATAACAACTCTATGAGGTGGGTACTACTACTAGCAAGTAGAGCTTGCTTTATTGAAGCAAGGAACCTGAGGCACAGAAATTTATGTCACTTGCCTGATCACAGAGTTATAAGTAGCAGAGCCAAGTTCAAACCCTGGAAGCATAGCTCAGTTCTTCTTTAGAAATAATTGAACAGGCTTCAATCTACTTGGCTAGGCTATGAGCCTTCCAGGGCACATACTGTGACGGCCATCCTTGCACTGCTGGTGTTGGCCGAGTTCCTCATCAAACATTGTCTGACAGAACGGAACAGAACCTCCTCTGTTGGGCAGCAGGAGGAGGAAGAGAGAAGTAGAAAAGGCCACTTGGGCCCTGGGAGTGGGATTGTGGAGGGCTGTGGAAGGAATGGAGTCACTGGAGTCCAGCCCCAGGTTGGCTGCACCCTGGCAGACCTGGTGTGGAAGAGGGGACACAGACACCCAGCAAGCTGGTCAGTACCCTATACACCCCAGGTCACCTCTGAGAAATGTCTCTTCCCAACTCAGTTACACTTTCTCTCTCCAACCTGTTTCCCATTCTTTAAGTGAATTTGGCTTCCCTATGGTCAACCAAGGCTTGCCTGCATTGAGCTCTCACAATTGCAGTACTCTTCCATGTATAACTTGATAAGGCCTATGCAGGGGTGTGCATGCACTGGAGTGATTTTCACCTATTAACTAAACTGAGCTAATCCCTGGGTTTAGCTTCTTTTTCCTACAGTTGTGGGACCAAGGGCCAGGAAGGTCTCTGACTCGCTGTTTTTCCTTTAATAAGCCATTGGATGCCCCTGACTCAGTTTCTCCAGTTGCATATTGAGGCTGACTCTAATTACCTGCCTCAATGGGCCTTGGAGCTCAGTATGACAGCCTATTTGTCTCCACTGGAAGGCTAGTGGCAAGAGGAAGGGACTGCAACCATCATGGCCAGTCATTAAACACAGTCCATCTTCCCTGTGAGTGGGACCTGAAACTGAAGTAAAACCTAACAGCAAATTAACCAATGTCAAAGTCAGATATGATGACAGAAGTCTTACTGAGTTATTCCTATGGGTCAGGCATTAAGCTAAACTATTAAAGAAATACAATCATCCCTCTCAGTCTGTGGGGAATTGGTTTTATGACCAATACAAATACCAAATAAATACAAAATACCAAAATCCGCAGATGCTCAAGTCCCATATATAAAATGACATAGTATCTGCATATAACCTATGTGTATCCTCCCATATACTTTGTCATCTCTAGATTACCTATGATACTGAATACAATGTAAATGCTATGTAAATAATTGTGACACTACATTGCTTTTTGAATTTGTTATTTTTATTGCTGTACTGTTATTTAAAAAAATTTTTTTTCTTGTTAAAGACAGAGTCTTGCTCTGTCTCCAGGTTGGAGTGCAGTGGCGCAATCTTGACTCACTGCAACCTCCGCCTCCTGGGTTCAAGCAATTCTCGGGCCTCAGCCTCTGGAGAAGCTGGGACTACGGGCACATGCCACCAGGCCCAGGTAATTTTTGTATTTTTAGAGACGGGGTTTCACCATGTTGGCCAGGATGGTGTGAATCTCTTGACCTCACGATCTTCCTGCCTCGGCCTCCCAAAGTGCTGAGATTACAGGTGTGAGCCACCGTGCCCAGCCTATTACTTTTAATTTTTTTCTTTCCCGAATATATTCAATCCATGGTTGGCTGAATCCTTGGATGCAGAATCCATGGATACAGAGGGCTGACTGTCCTATCTAATTTAATCTTCACAAGCCTGTGTTAATCCTTTTGACAGTCATGATTAAGTATCTAGATGCCAGGCTCTATGTTGGACACTTAGGAAATAGCAGTGAAAAAAACAAAGATCTCTGACTTGTAGGACAAGCAATAAACACAATAAAGGAGTAGTAAGCTACCAGGTAAACCATACAGTAGAATAGGATGAAATAGTATGGATGAAATAGTAGAGCAAGAGACTGGGAGTGCAGGTAGGCCTCATTGATAAGATGATAACTGAGTAAAAATCTGATGGAAGTGAGGGAGTTGGCCATCTTGGGGAGGGGCATCAGGGGCAAAAGTCTAAAGGTGGGAGCATGCTGGTGTGCTCAGGGAATGGTGAGAGGGAACCGTGAGGCTGGGAAGGAGTGACAATGGAGGAGACGAGGATGAGAGACAGTGAGGGGCCACATCATGTAGGAGTATAATATGTACAATAGTATGTGGTAATTATTACATTATATAGGCTACAATACTGAGTACCAATATTAGTCCCATTTTGGGAAACTGAAGCAAAGGAATATTACATATCTTGTCCAAGGTAACATAACCAAGTATTGGAGCTAGGAATGCACCCACGTGGTCTCAGCTCAGAGCGTATGTGTGCATCTGAATGCCAACACATGAAAACCAAGATGTTTCATGATATCTTCCCATATCAACCAACTTAGGCACAGGAGGACCTAAAACTCAGACATTTTTGATCTGGAAGGAATCCAAGAGATCTTATCTAATTCTGTTGTGGTAGAAGCAACAAAAGATTTTGAGGCCAAAGTTTGGGTCTTTCTCTCTCTTACTGGGTGACATATAATGTAACCTTTCTGAATGCCAGTATCCTCATCTGAATAATGGAGAAAATCACTCCTGCTTTACAGGGTTGTGAAGACTGAAATGGGTACATGTTCAAGGGCTTTGAAAAGTGCTGGCAGTTCCTCTTTCATTTCCTACGACTTTCCCAGCCTTTGGCAACTGCAATCACTGAAGATCCATCTCGAAGCTCATTTCTACCCTAGACAGAGACTGCGTATATATTGGCTGCCTCCACCCTAATCATCACCAGTCCAGGAGGGAACTTGGAATTAAGCCTTTCCTCAGACTTTGGGCAGAAGGGTTTACCTGCGACTATGGAGGACCACCTCCCTTTCTGTCTCTACACACGGAGAGTCCAACTTCCAGGAGACTCAGGATCTGGTGCTCGAGGAGTCTGACCTTGAGACTCTGCAGTCACATTTCTACCAGCTGGGACCTACTGTATGGGCTCACAGCTCTGTTTAAAGTGTTAGACACATATTAGGTGCTCAATAAATAGTTATTGATAAGAGTACTAGTAGAAGTGCAATTTGTTGCTAGCAAAAATGTATTGCCAATTTGAACAGATGTTGGTAAGGAAAACTTGGTGATGAAGAGAAAGACAAATTTAGTTCAAAAATGTGTCTGACTGCTACTGTGTGTGTGTAGCAGGGGAAAGGAGTGGGTCCAGTGAAACAAACACACCAAGGTCAGAGAGCACACAGACCACCTGCTGAGGGTAACCTGAAGGCTAAGGATGGTACCAAGATCATTATCTCATCTGTGATAGCCCTGGTCCATCAGGTGGCAAATGGATCCACACATAATTACATGGCATGCATCTATGATTATTTTAGAAGTAGCCAGTATAAAATACAGAGCCACCACATCAGACAAGGTATTTTGCTATTTGACAAAAACCACCTATGAAACTGGCCTCAGTAGTATAAGCTTTACTGTAGGAGCACTGGAAAACGTACAGGAAATAAAAGCCTAAAACACAGGAAGTGAAGGAAATGTGGAAGCTGAGAAAGAGGAGAGCTAAGGTAACAACAGTAATTCTGACACCCTATTACCTATGGGAGCTAAACTTTTCTTCGTTGCAGTTCATCTCCTTTTATTCCTCTATTAATTCATTCATTCATTTTACACTTTTTCATTAATTTTATGTTTATTTCATTCCTCCTTTATTTATTCCTCACTCCACAAAGGCCATAATTGAGCTCTGAGCAGAGTGGAGAAAGCCTGCAGCAAGAGACTTTTAAGAGGGATGCAAAGGGCCGTGGCAGAAGTCAGCAAGTGGACAGAGCCTGGGCTGGCAGTCAGATGCCTGGTCCTTGCACTGGCACTCAATCACATCCCCCTCCTCTGCACTCTGTCCCTTATAAAGTAGGCAGTTAACACCTGCACTGATTTTCACTATGATAACTGTTGGTGAAAATGCCTAATAGTGAAAGGCTATCCACATGTCAATCGCTGTTCTTTGGTTATAAGTTGGAGAATAAAGGAGAGGAGGTTTCACAGCTGGATACCACTGCCAACATTCACAAGCTGGAGCCAAGAAAGGTCCGGTCTTTGGGCATCTCTTTCTACTTTCCCACTGGGAGAGAACATGGCATTAAGTCTGTGAGAGACACCGGGTGAGACAGGGTGACTAGGTTCCCTATGACAGACCCACCGACACATGGAGCATCTTTGGCTGGTTAGTAGATAAATATTAATGACCAAATATGTATGCAGGGTAGAAGACGGATGGGTGTCCTGGGAGCCATCACTTTGATTGTCCCTTCTTAGATGCATTTAAAGATCTCAATATCATAATTGCATAGAGTGCTGGAATGAAATAATAGAAAGCGTGGGAGGAGGTGAAGCAAGGTTCATGGGAGGAAAAATAGGGCAAAGTCAGGTCACCCGCTGGGGGGACAAGATGCAAATGTGATTGAGTTGTCTCTGGGAACACAAATGTGGGGATCCTGCTCACGCCCTCAAGAGTCCAGGCTATGCTTCTCCGTCTGGGTGTGTGAGCAGTGGCAGAGGGCCCAGCTGTGCCAATTTGGTGCTCAGTGCCCCTGCTGTGGGTACACTCCTGTGTATATAGATTTAGAGCATCCCAGTGTATTGTTAGAATATTAAGAAAAAGCAGCATATGGCATGTGCTCTGCATGCAATTCTGCTCCTGCTGTTAACTTAGTTAAATCCAAAGTCTGATTCTTTCTGCTTATAAAAAGGTGCTGTGCACAGGAATGAAAGCCCCAGGCCGAGTTTCTTTTTTTTTTTTTTTTTTTTTCTTGAAGACTACATAGTCCTTAAATAATGAATGGATTCAAGAAGCCCATTTCTGCAATAAACAAAGCATTAAGCAAACACTCGTGTGCCTTTTCTCCTAGGAAGTGTGTGAGACCTTTTCAGGCGTCAATGTGGACGAATTTAGGAAATCCTCAATTTAATGTTTTACCTTGGCCCTTCTCCAGTGCTCAAAACTTCTTGATTCCTGGTTTCTCCTCTTGTCTTCTCCTGTTCTATTCTGGGAAACCCTTGTCTCTGAGCTCCAGAGTACAAATTGTAGTCCTCTCCTCCTCCTCCCTTTTTTTTCACCCTCACAGACCCTGCGGCTTCTCCTCCTGCACTTTCTCTTACATTAACCTTATCCTCCCTTCTCCTACCACGATGGCTCTATTCAGGTCCCCCAGCCACTTTGTGCTGGCCTCTCCTTACTTTAATCCATTGTCACATGACCCCCTTCAACACAGCAATGGCCATGCATGCCACTGCTAAATTAGAGACAATGTGCACATTAGGCATTCCAAGCCTTTGTAGACTGACCACAGGGTCTTACCTCTTGCTACCTTCTCATCTAATCCTATGTGCTTTCTACCCTGGGTCACACTGCTCCCTCTGATTCAAACTTTTTCAGGCTATTTGGTGAAAATGCCTAGTCACCCTGCCTCACCCAATGTCTCTCACAGACTTAATGCCATGTTCTCTCCCAGTGGGAAGGTGGAAAGAGATGCCCAAAGACCAGACCTTTCTTGGCTCCAGCTTGTGAATGTTGGCAGTGGTATCCAGCTGTGAAACCTCCTCTCCTCTGTTCTCTGACTTATAACCAAAGAACAGTGATTTACATGTGGATAGCCTTTCACAGTTAAGCATTTTCACCAAATACCTGAAGGGGCTTCAGTAGCCCATCTCTGTCTACTGAAATCCAAATATCACCCACTCTGTGAAGCGCTTCCTCTGTTTCTTCTTTCTGCTTTCACATAAGTATAGACAATCAGAGAAGACTGTAACGCTAGAGGAGGAGGGAGATGACCAAGATGTTTTGTATTTTCACAGTTATCTAATGTATCCTGCTAATCCTATGAGTTAATCTGCACAGTGGCTCTCAACTGGGGGCAATTTTGCCCTTCAGAGGTCACCTGGCTATGTCTGGAAACACTTTTGGTTGTCACAGCTGGAAGGTACTACTAGCATTTAGTGGGGAGAGGCTAGGTATGCTGCTCAACATCCTACAATACACAAGGACAGTCCTCCGCTGCCACTCCAACAAAGAACCAGGCCAAAATGTCAATAACACTGCTATTGAGAACCCTGAATTAATACTTATTAATTAAAATGAGTAGTATTAATCAGATTGAAAAAACGAACGCACAAACAAGTCAGGTGGCTTGTCCAAGACAAAACAACTATTTAAGCGGGATACACGGGGCTAAACTTCAGTTCCCCGACTCCCAGACCTTTGCTTTTTCTCCTGCATCGTCTGTACGTCTGCATAGCCAGACACTGTGGCAGAACCGAGAAGAAACATAACCAACAAAGAAGCTGTCATTACTAAGCTTGGCAAATGTCACAGGCGTGGGCCCAGGCAGAATTACTCGGTCTATCTGCACCTCACCTAAGTGGTTTTTTTTTTTTTTTTTTTTAACCTATGTGCTTTTTTTTTGAAACAGGAGTCTCGTTCTACTGCCCAGGCTAGGGCAGTGGTGCAGTCTCGGCTCACTGCAACCTCCACTTCCCAGGTTCAAGCGATCCTCCTACCTCAGTCTCCAGAGTAGCTGGGACTATAGGTGCACACCACCATGCCTGGCTAATTTTTGTACTTTTAGTAGAAATGGGGTTTCATCATGTTGTGCAGGCTGGTTTTGAACTCCTGACCTCAAGTGATCTGCCTGCCTCAGCCTCTGTAATTGCTGGTATTACAGGTGTGAGCCACTGCGCCCAGCCCCCTAGGTGCTTTTTAATAGTGCCTCCAAATTATGTAAGACAATGAGAGGCAATGTCAGAAGCCTAGCAGGCAGCTAAGGCCCATCCCAGTAGGCCAGTCAAAACTGCTCCAGAGCTGAAGCAACTCCACTGTCCACGTTAGAGAGGGGGTTAAAGGAGAGCAAACTACCCACCAGAGTGGGCAGCTGAACCCTCCAGCAGACACTGACTTTACTGAGACCATGCAACGGCAAGGTTAGTTTTCCTGGTTCAAAGAGCTGTGATGATGTCTGGGAAGCAGCCCGAGGAGACTAGATATCCTTGTGATGGGAATAACATGCTGGGAAACGTAACACCAAGCCTTCCTTGGTTACTGAACTCCTTGACTCAAGAGAGCAGAGAGGCAGTACGCCAGCACGGAGGAGGAGGGGCTTAACAGTCACAGATCACAGATGCCATTTTTCCTGAGCATTTGGGCCCATGTCCTGAAACCTACCACCTGCATGAAAGTGGTGGGGTGGAGGGCTGGGGAGGACTGATGTGGACAGGAGAACTTGGGGGGCATGAGCACATCCTGAAGTTTGCAAGGTAGCCATGTGTGTCTGTGAGAAGTCCTAGCTTGGGGGGCCCTGGTGGGCAGAACTGGGTTGCATAGAGAATAAAATCTGACCAGTGTGGGCTCAAGATGAGGAAGAATGGGGAGAATCATCTAAAATGGCACAGAGTTCCACGTCATTGGGGTTGAGGATAAGTCGGGTTTCTTCTAAAGACACTGAAGGAGTTCCTAATTGGGAACCCCCAAGGTCCTGCTATGTTTTATGAAAGAAAAGTGAGGTTACATGGCTAGGCACTAGTTGCAGGGCCTGAGCTGAAGACCCCAGCAGCAGGGCTGTCTAGGGTGGGAGATGGAACTTAAAAAAACCCTGTCCTCACATGGCAGAAGACCTAGGGCCAAAGACCCATGTCTTAAATCGCAGTGAGAGTGGTGTAGGTACATTGCTCTCCCTCTGATGAAAGCTTTTGACTTCAGTAGAGAGAAAATTCTGCTTCAATCTGAGGCTGAATGTCAGGAAGGCCATAAAAGGCAAGGCCTAGCCAACATAGTGAAACCCCGTCTCTACTAAAAATACACAAATTAGCTGGGCATGGTGGTGTGCACCTACAATCCCAGCTACTCGGGAAGCTGAGGCAGGAGAATTGCTTGAACCTGGGAGGCAGAGGTTGCAGTAAGCTGATATCATGCCACACTGCACTCCAGCTTCAGAGAAAGACCAAGACTTCAACTCAAAAAAAAAAAAAAGGCAAGGCAAGGCACACAATTTTTCTCCAATTTTAAAAACTTGTCAGCAGATGTCTCTACAGTAAGAGCAATAGGCTATGAACACTAGAAACCTATTAGCTGTCATCAGAAAACAAGAATGAAGTAAATGAGACATGTTTAGTGAGATCCTATCAGTGTAACATTGGGATTAGCAGTTCACAGAATAGCTGAAAGGATATGTTTTGGTTTTTCTGTCCTTTCTTTGTTACCTAGAAGAGAGGTTCCAAACCTCCCCTCTCCCCTAACCCTCACAGTGTGAAGAACATGACACACTGGACTTGACTAGCATTGTCTGAGTTCAAAATCTAGCTTGCAATTTAAGTGTGACCCTGGGCAAGTCATTTAATTTTTATTTTGCAGTTTCCTTATCTGCAAAATAGGGATAATACTGTTTACCTTTACTGGTTAATTGTTGAGGATTAAGTGAGATGTGTGTGAAGTGCAAAAAAAAAAAAAAAAAAAAAAAAAACCAGGTGTGTGGCTGGGTGCAGTGGTTCATGCCTGTAATCCCAGCACTTTGGGAGACCGAGGCAGGTGGATGACGAGGTCAGGAGATCGAGACCATCCTGGCCAACATGATGAAACCCCGTCTCTATAGCTGGGCATAATGGCACGCACTTGTTTGTAATCCTAGCTACTCGGAAGGCTGAGGCAGGAGAATCACTCGAACCCAGGAGGCAGAGGGTGCAGTTAGCCAAGACTGCACCACTGCACTCCAGCTTGGCAAAAGAGCGAGATTATGTCCAAAAAAAAAAAGCAACCCAGGTGTGTACAAAGTAAGTGGCTTGTGAATGTCAACCATTGTTACAAAAGGCTTTACCATATGCCATCTCTCTTCTTGTACAGCAGTGGGAGGTTCCCTCCATCTTCCCAGTGAATGACTCTCCACCTAACTGTTGCTCTCTCTTGCCAAATCATGCCACTTAATTAGACAAAGATTTTCATGTTAGGATGAAGTCACCAAGTTCAAAAGCCACTTGACTCTAGTTGTTTTCTGTGAAGAAGCCACTATAAAGATAATAGTACATCAGCTAAATGTACCAGAAAGACCAGCTTTGTTATTTTCTGCCCCATGTTGTCAGATAAACAGTGACTTGAGTTACAGTACCAACTTATTAGGGTGATGAAACTGCTTCATAGTATCTGCTGGTTTCTCAAGATGAACCATGACGAAAATGGTAAGGGCAGTTTGTAGGGTGTGACTGCCATATTTATGCTTTCTGGCATATGAGAACAATCTCCAGGGCTGGTCTAAGGTTATCAGCAGCACTGAGAATTTGTTGAAGAATTGGAGCTTCCAACAATAAGGGAAGGTATGAGTTATTTATTAAACTGGTAGGACCTTGGCAGGGCAAGGGTATTGCTGACTCTGAGAATAGCAGAGTGGCCCTCCTCTTCTGAGAACAAGATTTCTGCTAGAGGTTAGACCCAAAGTTCTTCTGTTTGGCTTCCTGGAGGAGGAACAAGGGCTGAGCTCTGCACGGCTGCCTGTCCTGACCTAGCAGCTTCATGATAGTACTGGAAACTCCTCATAAGGTCCCCTCTGGTCTTCCTCAAGAGCTAGTTATGGGAATTCTCAGGAGAAGAGAGGATACTTGTTATTGTGCAACTTTAGGTTTAGAGTTACACTTTCCTAAAGATAGATGTATGCTAGAGGTACAATTTCTTAGACAAAACTAAACCTGCAATTTGCATATTCTGCCAGCAGGTGACACTGATATGAACCAAAACACAAAGTGTCTTTGCTTCATGTGGGATCTTTCTGCAAATCCCACAAATGTGTAACTCTTAATTTCAATGATTAAAATATATGCAACTTAATATATGCAACACATTAAGTTATATGCAATATTAAAATTAATATTATGGCCGGGCACAGTGGCTCATGCCTGTAATCCCAGCACTTTGGGAGGCTGAGGCAGGTGAATCACAAGGTCAGGAGTTCGAGACCAGCCTGGCCAAAATGTTGAAACCCCGTCTCTACTAAAAAAAAAAAAAATAATAATAATACAAAAATAAGCTGGGCGCAGTGGCACGCGCCTGTAATCCCAGCTACTCAGGAGACTGAGGCAGAAGAATCACCTGAATCTGGGAGGCGGAGGTTGCAGTGAGCTGAGATCGTGCCATTGCACTGCAGCCTGGGTGACAGAGTGAGACTCTTGTCTTTTAAAAAAAAAAAAAAAAGATTATATGCAATATTAATCTGTAAAGTCAAGCAATCTTTAAAAAAAAAAAAGAACCGTAAACACAATGCGGAATAGTGAATCTGATTTTTAGTGGTTAGAAATGTATTCCAGTGCTAATCTCATGCCTAATTAATTAGAGTGCACTGCGTTCTCCTTCTCTGACGGCCACTCATGAGGTACTTACCATTATAATTGCCCTGTTTCAGAGCTCTCATCTCCTTTCCCTAAACATTACTATTTGTTGAGCACTTACTTTATACCAGGAACTAAGCAAGATAACGTCATGCCACTAGTCTCATTTCATCCTCACCACCCCAAAAGTTACATGTACTTACCTCCATTTTACCAATGGGAGACTGACAGCCAGACCTGCCTAACTCCCACGCCATGCTCTCCCCACTATCTCCCTCCTCAGGTTCACAGAAAAGGAAGTTTGGAGGGTTTCCCCATGCCGACGGGTTTCTTTGCACTGTCCCTACAACATTCATTTTCTCCTGTCAGAAGGGAGAAATGCTCTACTTTATCCTTTTAGGAAAATAAGGCAAAGCAGTCTCCCAACGCACCATTCTTTTATTCTAGGGATTCCCCGAATCAGTGTGCATATATTTATTTACTGATTCATGGAATTTTACTGCCAATGGGGACTTGGAGGGCATTTAATCAAACTCCCTTTCTTTGCAGAAAAATGAAACAGAAGTGAGGCAACTAGTTAGCGGCAGAGACAAGGCTGGAGCTCAGGTTTCCCGTCTTAAGATTGGGCTGAGTACCCCCTAGCTTTTCCAAATCATTTCAGAGAGTTCTGAAGAAGTGGTCATTTGACATACATCAGAACACTAAGATGATAATAATAATAATAATAATAATAGGTATAGAGGCTAAACTGGCTTAAAAAGACTGGAGCACATGAATTTAATAATACCTAAGTAGGGTAGATCAGCATTTATCCACCGAACATTCTGTTCCTGATCGTGGCATCACGACGGTCACTGGAGAATATGGGGGATCCATTCATAATGATAACTTAAAACAATTCGAAAATGCCCCCTAGCATCCCCTTAATAACCCAATTTATATCTGTCATCCATTACACGCTCTAAAAGTTCGTGTCTGGAATCTATAATTTCAACACATACTGTTTCTGGGAGTAACGATTTTCACACATTTAGTACCTACAGTGTAAAGTACTCCTTTCTTTTATTTGTCTTAAAACAACCAAGCTCTTTGGCTCGGCTCAGCAGGGCAGGATCAGAAGCCATTATCACCTTTCACCTGAAGAATTATTTTTAAAGAAGCTAATTAAAACAGGTATGTTACTATGCAAACAGATATGTTAATGAAAACAGGTATGTTACAAAACAGGTATCTTACAATGAAAACACGTATGTTACTCTGCAAACACACTTATTAGGTCAATTGTGAGGTCCCTACACGTTTCCTGAAAAAGTTCAGTCCACCTACAGAGGTTAATTTTCCCCAGATGAATTCCAGTTGGAACTACTTCCATAGGAATTTTCTCTAAACACCTGTATCAACATGGCTTATATTTGCCCCAGAAGAAAAAATGAAAAAAAGCAAAACCAGTGGGCAGGAGTGTGTAAAGTATAAAGTATAGCAGCAATGACATCTTGAAAACACATTATTTTCAAAGTCCAAAACTCTGAAAACAATTCTTCTTTGGACAAAGGGTACACTGGTAATGGTTAACCAATTCCAGTATCTAAAGCTAAAGCTGGGAGATGGCACAGCAGGAAGCATCATCCTGATGATGACATTGCATTATCTGAATCCTTCCACGTCAGGATTTATAACGAAAGCATGTACCATGTACTGCTCTTTGTCTGTTTCACTAGCAATAAGTAATAAGCTTTCATTGCTCTTTGACTTAGTCCAATAGCATGAGACATGTTGGGTGAAGACATTCTCCCTGAAGATTCAAATAAAGGACAGAGATAGATAGGACCTTCTGAGTATTCTTTTGTAGCCAGGTGGGGAAAAGGATGGAGAAGGAACCAAGCCAGAGAGAATTCCAAATGAAGCTGTTTCCAACATGGTCTCAGGGTTCTGGACTACCTCCCCCAAACAACACAGGAGCAGTCGCAGCACTTTTAACTCAACCCCATGACTTTGTCAACTGTGGAGGGGAGGTCTAGGCTCAAAGGAATTTCTTTCCTCTGAATTGTCCCATTCTGTGTGTGTTCTGCAAAGATGGTGCAAAGGTTAACAATCCAATGTATTTTAGAATCAGTATAGACCAAACCTATTTTCCAGAAGTTGGTTTTTAACATATTAACAAGAGATCCAGTCTCCCAAGACCTAGAAAATCCCTAGGGGTTCCTACATTCTCAAGATGGAGCAGGAGGTACATTGCAAGCCTCAGTGCTAAATCTTTTCAAACAGCTCTTTTAAAGGGGATTGTCACTCACCAGCATTCTAGGTGGACTAAGTACGGTGTCTTAAACAAACCTGCCAGTAATTTGCTTGTCTGTGGGACCAGCTGGGAACTAGCAAAGGACACTGAGGATGTAACAGAACCAGGCTGTAAGAATTCTGATGCATGGAGGGTGTCAGAGATTTAATAAGGGTTCAATCTTTTGGCCATGCCTGAATTCACAGCATGGCTTTTTCCAAGAAGTGCCAAGTGCTTTAAAGATGACACGCTAATCTTCACAGAGCCTGGGTAATGGAAAGCCTGAGCCTGCAGGGACAGGGCGTGAGGGTTGGGGAAGCTGACTTCTAGCTGTGCGCTGGCCCCGTGAGCGGATCAGTGACGTGGGTGACAGAGCAGCCACCTCCAGATGCCTCATCTCTCCGCCCTCGCAGCTGCTGCTGTCCCTGCCCACTCTCACTCCAGTGTCATTATGAACCAGGATCCCTTCTTCTTCACCTCTTTACAAAACATAACTTTACTGATAAGTAGTGGCAAAAAATAAAGGCACCAAAGAGCAGATAAACAAGTAAAGGGCAACAGAAAGATCTACCAAAAAGAAAAAGCAATGAACTCCTGGAAGGTACTGTGATGAGGTGAAAAAATCCACCTCTACCTGAGGCCCCAGGCTACCTTGCCCCTAACTGGGCCAGTGACTCTGATTTAGAACAGTTGCAGCAACACAGTTTGCCTGGATGGTCAATAGCCTAGGCTCCTGCTTAGTTCCTGAGAGGGAAGAGGGTCTAGATGCCAGGTGGGGAGCTCAAGTTGCTGTGTGTTAGCATAGTGCCTGGCACACAGTTGTCATGCACTGACACCTGCTAACTGAATGTACTTGTATGGCCCATAACTATCATGTGAGGTAGGTGTTATTACACTCTGTGAGGTCACTAAGCTCCTAATGGAAAGAGAAGGGGCCTGAACCTAGATCTTATTTTAGTCTCTTACTTTGTCTACTGATCTATAGAAAAGGAGCGTTCCAGGATGACGTGATGGAGAGAGCATGAGGCTAGAAGGGAGGAGACCAGTTTTCTATGTCCAGAATGCTAGACAGGAAAAAACTTGGAGAGCTAGTTGAGGGATGGCAAGCAATTTCTTTTTACGTGCTAGCCCTGATTTTCAGCAATGGTTGCTGGTTCCCAGGAACCCTGTACTGAGGACTCTGGGCTGCATCTGACTCAGCAGGGCAGTGTGCTATGATCAATTAGCCATGTCTGCCACAGGTGTGCAAAGGACTCAAAGGACTTCCACTATCCACCATTTTTTCTTTTTCTAGTCCAACCTATTTAATTTATAGATAATAAAATTAAGCATCAGAAAACAGATGTATTCTTGAGTCACACAGCTGGACAGCTGATATGTGAACCTAGGATTCTAGACTACAAGTCCCGTCCCTTTTTTTTTTTTTTTAAACTATGTTAGCTATCCTAGTCCTAATACTAGTTATAGCTCCACAAGTATGAATAAATGTGCTCCCTGTGACTCAGTTTCCTCACCTGCAGATCAGAGGAAATAATACCCGTTTTATCTATCTCACGGAAATACTGACAACCAAATAAAATATTAGATCTCCAGAACTTTGAGTGCCAAGGCCCATGTTCTTGCTGTTGCACCGTAATATTAGTAGTAGATAGATGTGGAAACACTGAAAATCATAAGCGGTCCTACAAAATTCAGAGTAGTACTATGGGAAGTAAGGAGTCTGGGCTCTAGACTCTGCTTCAATTGCTCCATACCTGCAGGCTTCCTGTCTCCATCCACACATGCAGGAGCGCAGGAGGGAACCAAGGCTAACAAGACAAACAGACCCTGGTCCCCCTTGTAGGCAGCTGGTCTCAGGTATGCCTCAAAACAGAGCAGGTCGCTGGAGGCAAAAACTCCCGGCGGGACAGGGTTTCCACCCTCTTAGATCTCGCTACTCCTCCTTCCTGCTCTCACAGTGGACATCCCACTAGTCAATGAGTATGAACTTGTGTTTGGAACCTGGGACACTGCACCTAGACTCTCACTTCTATGGAAAGACGATGATGGCAGTAGGACCTAGAGGGGGGTGAGGCTGAGCTTCTGGAATTTGAGTTTTTGGTTTCCTCTTGTCTGTCTCCTACTTCTGCCTCTCCTCACTCTCCTCATCAAAGGCTCCATCCCCCCCTCCCCTGCTCTCTATCCCCTCCTCCTCTTCATGATTCACTCTCTCTGGTCCTTCAGTGAAGTTGCCATCCCCTGTTGTTCTCTTTCTTCATCCTCAATATCACAGGGATCTCAAGAAAAAGCAACCCCTCCACCCAGACCCGCACCACAATGCACATTTCTAAAGTACTGTTTTTTGTTGCCTTTTCATGAGAACAGCCCGCTGCCCTTATCTCTCTTCCTAGAGTGACAGTTGCCATTGAGTGGAGGTCATGGTTTGGCTTAGTGGTGTTAGAATAGAGAGATCACTCACCAGCCTTGGATTCATGGGATTGCAGGGCTAAAAAAACCTAGCAAGGCCATTTAGTCTATGCAGCCACTGGAGGCATCTAATACTTAGATTTCTAAGTAGTAGATGTATTCCTGAACACAAAGAGCTCAATAGCTCACACGCAGCTCGTTTTGAGGGTCTGAGAAGTTTCCAGTGTTCCTCTCCATGATGTTTATTTTTCAATTGTCTCTGTTCACTAGAATGTCAACTCCATAAGGGCAACAAGATTTTTGCCTGTGGTATTCATTACTGCATCACTATTGCCTAGAATAGTGCCTTGCACATGGCAGGTACTCAAATATTTGTTGAATGAATTAGTAGTTGGTCTTGTTTATAATCCATGGAGCCTTTCAAGATAATCCTTTTCATCTTCTGCATGACAAACCCACAAATAATTCCAGATAATTTTCATGTTCCCCGAATTGTCTCCCTCCCTGAATATTGTATGAAGAAGTTCCAGACCCTCTGTCATGTTGGGGTATTCTCCGAATGTACCCCAGAATCACAAAGTAGCAAGGTGGACACCAGAAAATTTTCTATCTAGCCCACATGCTCATTTTACAGACAAGAAAATGGAGGTCCATAAACATATAGCAGCTTTGTTAGAAGGGGAAGCTTAGACTCAGGGTTTTATCCAGTTGGAGATGAGCCAACATAAGAAACTTCGCAGGTAAAACAAATCCCAGACAAATACATTTCCCATCATCTTGATGCTGTCCACATCAATAGAATTCCAAAACAAATGTCTCCAAAACCAAACCACTGTAGCTTTACTTGCAAGCACACTATTTACTCAACATTGAGAGTACCGTATGTACTATGAACTGAGCTGGGTTTTGGGGATACAGAATTGAAACAAAAGTCTCTACACACTTGCTACTTATAGTCTAGTGGGGACACCTGAGCCAATAACTAAAATTCTATAAAATGGCCACAGCGATAAGAGGGCAGAGCTGAGAGGGAACAGAGGAGGAGGAGCCCACAAGGCAGCCCTGGGGAGGCAGGGAAGTCTTCCTGGAGAAGGAGGTGGCATTTGAACACCAACGAGACCACACTCATCTGGGATGGGCTTGTGACTGGCTTCAGCATAAACTCTAGCACATATTTGTCGGATAGCTGGCAGAGGAGGCTGCAGAGCTGGTCTTAATCAGACTAATGAATCCCAAAGGCTGTTCTTCCTGTGGATATAATCAACCAGGTCTGTGTTGCCTCAGAAATAGCAAAGCATAACCTTTTAACCAGAGAGCTAAAGAGCTTCAAGAGGCTCCTCCTGTGGCTTCCTCATGAAAATCCAAGTTTGGCTGTCCTGCTTTGAGGGTAGAGGGAAGAGGCTGGATTTCCCCACATACGAAGCCAGGTGGCAGCCTCCCTGCTACCACCACCAGAGGGACCTTGGAGGAAGGATGTGACAGGCCACACAGGATGAAGGAGAGGGTGAAGGCAAGTTTCTGCAGACCTTTTCAGGAGACTGCTTTAAATGAGTAGAAAAACACTTAGAGCACACATGCTTCTGAAGCCTACAGCAGGGCTAGACTCTTCTAAAGAATTAGATGGCCTTTCTAATAGTGGCTTGAACATTCCAGGAGCAGTAGCAGGGTAGAGAAGGCTCTCTACCCCAGCAAGCCTTTAAATGTGCAGGCTACACATTCAGTTTCCCGTAGCACAATCTACCATCAACATGCAGCTTCTAAGTGTCCCGGAGAATGAAGGCTGACTTGCCAGGAAAAAGTGAGCCCACAATCGGATGAAGAACCAGCCCCAGCTTGATTGCTGCCTGGAAGGATTTGGATCCGACAGTGGAAGTGAATATGTAAACGGAACTCCAGACACTGTTAGGGGCTAGAAACCATGGTCATAAATCTCGGAAGCCAGAAAACAGCATTACAAGGCTTCGGGCCTTCAGGAAACAATAGTTAGGATGACCAATAAATCTGAGACTTGACTTCTTAACTGAGCCACAGCAGTGAGAAAGGCACCATCATCTCTGCTTAAGGGAAGGAAGATAAAACTAATCCAAAGGAGACTTCTGTCTTTTGCGGGGCTGCTGATGCTGCATAAGCCACGATGGAGTGCCTCAGTTTTCCTTACTGCAAATGGTGGGCTAAGTGGCTGATTACTAGAAAATAGTGTGCTCTGCTAAGGTTCTCTAATAAAACACTTGAGGTAAAATACAACGAAGACACTTGGTTTTTGGTACGATTTGTATCCTCCCTGATCGCTAGTCCAACATTGATCTATTCTATGGAGAGGAAATGACTTCAAGTTTACAAAACGGTTTTCCCTAATTCTGTTCACTCTCAAACAACCCTGTGAGGCTGGTAATGTTATCATTAGTGCTCAGAGGAACCAGGCAACTTACTTGGAGTTCACAGCCAGCCAACAGCAGAGCCCTGACTGTAATCTGGTCTTTAAACACCGAAGCCAGGCTGCCGCACTGCCTATGTAAACGAATGTAGCACAATTAGAGGGGCGTGAATATATCAGAAATGTTTCCCGACATTAAAGGCCAGGCCAGTGAGCAGATGGAACCCTCACAAAGGGCTCACCTGCCATGGTCCAGCAAATATGTATGAAGTGCCTACTGGGGCAAGGTACTGTGCTAGGTACTGGGGACAGCAATGTGCAATGTACATAGGACTGATCTCTGCCCTCATGGTCTCTAGTGGAAGAAACAGACAAGATGCATGTAGTTACATTACAGTGAGACAAATGGCTGAGGGGGCAGGTGCCGACACTGAACACACCAGAAGTTTGGGGACAGAAATCTAAATGGCTTTTACTCCAGTTATCGACCAAGATATTCCTCTCCCTGAACATCTTTGTCATAAAGAACATCAAACTACTGAAAAACCAGCATAAACTACTATTTCTTGTATGTTTTCCACATAGTTTTGAAAGGTCTTTGTCTAAGACAGATTTTCTCAAAGCGATTGTAATTTGTTTTCTATGTAGTTAGGCCCATAAGAAGTACTGAACAGCTGTTAAACTAGTAAATGTAGAATCTTCACAAAAGCTCTGCCAAGTAGGTGTGTTCATACCCATTTTATAGAAAAGTAAAGTGTATTCCAGCTTGGAGGTGATGCGAGGTACATACCAATGTGGGGCCTGCCAAAGGTTGACTGACAGGTAAGTGGCAGCTACCCAATGCACAGTCCATCACAGCTTGCACTGGCTTTTGCATGGACACTGATAGATCCAAAGCTCTGCATGCCAAGCACAGACTAAGAGTGCCCTGGACACTGGAGAAGGGACAATGCTCTGGGCTGGATAAGCATTTATCCGTATCATCCAATGCTGGATGAGCACTCACATTGATACGGAGGAAGGGAGGAGGCAGGCTGACAGATGCTGGTCCTGCAGAGTTGTGTTCTCTGCTGGTCCTGGAATGGCATGCCACCTGTGAGAGATCCCAGGTTTCCTTGCCCTGAGCACAGCTCCTCAATCATCAGACTGGCTGTGAAGTGGCAAGGTGACCAGCCCTGCTCTGACTTGGGGCAGTCTGCACGGAAGGGAAACTGCTGCCTTGCGGAGATCTATACCTAGGCAGGTCACTAGGGGACATTATGCAAGGGAAAACCATTATTGGGGAGTGGAGAGTTAGACTGCACTTAAAGGAGGTTCTAGTGTCCTGAACTACTAGGGTCTATTGCACCTTGAGACTCTGCACCCAAAAGTCTACTTCCAACCTGGACTCTCCCAGATTCTCTGTGCCCTGAGTCTTCTGGGTAACTGCTGCTACCCAGGCCTGGGAAGACTGCATAGCGAGGCTCGGGCATGGGGCAGCAGCAGAAGCCTGAAGTCCACAGAGAGGGTCAGTGGTGCATTGGCAGCAGCACTTACTGAGCACTGGGCATTGACATATGTATGGTACATAATGGGGTTCCTCCCCTCCAGGATCTTGAGGTCTAGTTGGGAAAAGAGGGAGACTATTTTTATTTGAGGATTGACCACAAAACAAAGAAACTGGTTTTGTTTGTGATTTGAGGAATCATTATCATTACTTTAGGTTTGGGTATATAATCTTTATCTCTTCAACCAAATTTTAAGTTATTCAAGGGTGGAGCCTTATCTGCTAAGTCCCTTATCCTTATCACTGTAGCACATAAAAGGCCCTCTAGGCACTTTTCTTATGAAATGATGTACAGGTAACGGATTGCAAAAGGTGGGCTAGTCTTAAATCTACTGAATACCACAGGCCTAGAAGGATGAATAGGTTGAAGGGTTAATTAAGAAGGAATTGTGCTCCTGCCCTGTGCCAGGCCACAGGATGCAAACATGAACAGCACAGGGTTTCTTAGTTCAGGAGCTCAGTCCAGACAGGGCCATGGTTGGTCAATGTACAGTGGTGTAAGAGGTCGGGGCCCAGGGGTTATGAGTGCAGACTCTGGAGCCAGGCCACCTGGATTCAAATCTGAGCTCTTAAGAGCTGTCATATGTTGGGAAAATCAGGTAATTTCTCTATGCCTCAGTTTCCTCATCTGTAAGTAGCCGTAATAATCACAGTACCTAATATAGGGTTGTTGTGAGGATTAAACGTAAAATATTTGTGAACACATGTTAACTAATATATAGTAGAGACTGAGACAGTGGCAGGGAAGATGCCTAATTCAGACTAGGGGAAGGGTGCCAGGGAGGGCTCTGGGGAGATGCACAGGTATCTTCTAGGTGAGGAGAGGGTAAGCCTGGCTGGGGAACAGCATATGCAAAGGTCTAGAGGTATCACAGCTGGGAGCTACATGCCTTGTGGTGTAGCTCTTCCCTGGTGCCAAGGAGAGACTGGCAGATGAAGACAGGCCAGAGATGTCTCTGGTTCCCTATCCAGGAAAGGTGAGGCCAACAGAGGCTTGGCATTACTTGCTAAGGCATGTAAATTTTATCTTGAAGGGAATGGGGAACCTTAGGAGGCTTTTAAATAGGAGGGGGTGATAGGATCAGCTTTCTATTCTGAGATGCCTTCTCGGGCTGTGGTGCAGAGGACAGGTGGTGGAGGGGAAGGATGTGGAGCCAGGAGGAAGAGGGGCCCATCAGGAGGCCAAGGCAGTAATGAAGGTGCGGGGTAATGAGGTTTGCTCTACAGACGTGTGATGGAGAGGAAAGCACAGATCTGAGAAAGATCAGGAGGTTAAACAACAGAACTGCATATACTAAAACACCATCCCCGACAATGCACTGAGCCCTTAACCACATGTCAGGCCTTGTGCCAAACACTTTGCATGGAGCATTTCTTTTAGTGCTTACCCAAACCCTATGAACCAGAGTGTGTGTGGAGCTTGGGGCAGAATGGGGAGGGAATGTCCCTCCTCCATAATGTCCTTAGGAGCTGAAGGACAGGTAAGACACAAACTGCTAACTCACATTTGATGACAATAAAAAATAGTCAACAAAAGGCACCAGAGGACTCCTGGGCCCAAATTAATGGGGGTCCAGTAACCAGGGTTCTCAGGGATGAAGGGCATGGTAGGTACTCACTTTCAATTGTTTAGGAGCTGAACGCCCAAACTCTAAATTTCCTGACAGTCTGTCGTGTCTGTGTTAGTGTTTTCACAGATCCCTGCTCAGGCATTTGGATTGGGGAGAGCTAAGAGTCAGGCTGGGCGGGGGGGTCTAGAAATGGGTCTGATCTTCCTTATGAATGATCTTGATGTGGGTGTCACAGGAATGAAATCAACAGATGGCAATACGTTTGTAGGAAATGAAAGAGACAGATTTAAATCCAGAATCACAGGAACCCTTAAACTGCTTCTATGCAAGGAAGGCATATGAACATTAAATATTTCTTAAAGGATTGGCTCAACTCTGATCTGTCTCCCTCCAAAGGTGGGAGGCAGGGATGGGGAGGAGGAGGTTGGCTGTTGTCCTCATGATGGAGCAGGAAGGATCAGAGAGTAATAGGGTGGGTGGAAAGGGGGGCAGGGTGAGGTCCCCATTCATCTTAAACTGAACTGGCTCTTGACAGACAGGGAGTGGGCAGTTGTTTATCTCTCAAACCTCAACTATTTTCTCCAGCAACAAGGTGTAAACCAACTTTCCTCAAGGCAAAATATTCAGCTGCAAGGAGGGAAAAGCACATCAAAGGTATGGAGCCCACAAAAGAAGGAAAGACCTGCCATTTCTTCATGGAAGAAACTCCCTTTCTGTTCTTCACCATGGCACCACACCCGGGGGTTTTGCTGTGAACCCATTCATCTTTCCATAAAAAGGCAGTCCACTCCTCCGATTTCCTGCCCATGGAAGGGAAAAGTTTGAGGTTTCTTTAAAAAAGATAGAGGAAGGGTGGGGATTGGGAGGACTCAATACCACCTACCAGACTTGACTATCATTTCATTTTATTTTATTTATTTTTTGAGACAGAGTCTTGCACTGCCACCTGGGCCAGAGTGCAGTGGCGCGATCTTGGCTCACTGCAACCTCTGCCTCCTAGGTTAAAGTAATTCTCCTGCCTCAGCCTTCTGAGTAGCTGGGGTTACAGGCATGAGCCATTGCACCTGCCCTTGACTATCATTTTAAAGGATACGTCAGTCCCTAGTTCCTTGAATCTCAAACCACACCAAACACGACAAGTTGGAGGATGGGGGAAACACCCTCAACTTGGATCAGGTCTATACCAGTCATTGTGAAGATTGTGCCAACTGGCTGGCCCTGAGACAAAAAAGCTGAACCCCTCTCAGCTTCTGATATCCACAAACTAAGGAGGCCAAGCACTGCAGGACTTGCCATCCCTACCTCAGACTTCCACCTCTTCCACCAAAGCTGCTTCCATCAAGTTCATCTTTGCAAGTCAGAGGTGCCTCCTAAATGTGGTAACCAGGCAAGATTTTACCTGTTGAGTGTGCTTCAACTTGTCTCACTCCCCTGCCTGAAGCCAACCTTCCCAGGGCATCCTGCAGGTTGGTACTAGGTGCCATCACGGCAGCAGCACTATGTCTATCCTTTCAAATGGAAAAATGGCTTTTTAGTGGGCAAAGAAGAGGATGGAAGGGCCTGCGTCGTACAGGATATTTGCCTGCCTCTCAGTTGCCTGGAGGAGGAGAAGGAATGAGTCAGATGTTTTCCAAAATTCTCTTACAGCTGCTTTATGACTCTAAGGCCACAATGCATTATCTTAGCAAAAAGCAAAACATCTAGTCTTGGATCTGTAACTTATCAAAGACAAGCTCAAGTCAGATACATTTTTGGCACCAAATGAAGCCCATCCATGCAAACTTTCCAAATGAAAGGTGACTAACACTTTTTCGTGGTTGGCTGCATATTACACTGATGCTAAATTCACAACCTGAAGGCTAGTAGAGTGGTGAAGTAGACAAATACTGGATAATGAGTCAGAAGATACTGTTTTAGTCTTTTGTCTCCTCCTTCTGGCCTTGGACAAGAAACATAACTTCTCAAAAGTCTTAGTTCTTTTCATTTGTGAAAGAGAGATAGCTTCTCTGCTTCCTTGCGCAGCTACGGTGAGGAGCAAAAGAAATGTGAATCAGAGTACTCTGTAAGCTTCTACTACCTGTATGAAGGATGGTTATTATTAACAATGCTTGAAAGGTCCACAATCTTCCCTGAGGACAATTCAGGTGGATGCTTTAAAACATTAGTTCAATGGACTCATGTCTCACAGTGCCACTGCCATTCTGTCGAAAAGACTTCTGACCCAAGGACCAATTTCTATTTTCTCCATTCAAGGTTTTATGGCATCTGGGACCACAAGGCATTATGTTTATTTAGGATGCTGTTTAAGACATTTTTTCTACATTGAATCAAACTTACTGATTTGCCTAGTCCTCTAGTGCCTAGTACAGTGCTTGCTTGAAAGCTAGTGCTTGATAAAATAATAATAAGAGCTGCTGACTGGACAGGTAAGGTGATGCAGTCCTACAGGAATGAAGATGGACAGAAAGTTGCTCTTGTGTATCAGTTTTTAGGAGGATATTTCTATAACCTAACTGGGCTAAAAGCACTCCAAGGTCGAGCTCTACTAAGCCAAGGGCAAGTGGGGTCTGAGGCTGCCTATGACAGTCTCCACACAATTCAGAAAAACGAGGTTAAGAAGTTGAGAATACACAATGGGTCAAGGGTGGCACATGAAGCTGATGTTCAAATTCAGAACACAGAAGGACAGTGGGATGTTAAAGTAGACAAATCACAGAAAATGAATCTTAGGGAACATCTCAGTCAACCTCTCAGCAACAGTGGAAATGGCCTTCCGAGCATCAGCATTCGTTTCATTTGTGCTGGCAGGAGTCATCCTGAGCTTCCTCTTTGCAAGCTTTAGGTCATTCACTTCGCTCTGTATTCAATGCACAGGCTCGGTTCAGCACTTAAAGACTAACCTACGATCTCCCCTTGCAGGTCTGATCCTCACACCACCAAGCACACACAAAGCTGTAAGGTTCCCAGACATTCTAAGCTCATAAGCCCCTCCCAGAGCTTTGAGATCTGGCTCTGGTTCTTGCTTGACTGGAGTTCATGAGAGACCAGATCTAGGAGGAGATGACCAGGAAGAGCCTTATCCTAGGAGAGGTGGTCAGGAAAGAACAAAGTTCAGCTTAGTAAGCCCAGCAGTGGACACAGGGAGGGGAAATTTGCTCAACACCAGACGGGAAAGGCTGCTTGTGTGTATACACAAGCAAGAAAAGTCCAAGGGGTTGTTGAAGGTAACGGCCAGCCTGTCTTACTGGACTGCTGTGGTTTCAGAGATAAAAAGCAGGCAATGCCAGAATGATAATGCCTAAATGAGCATCAGTGAGCAGGAAGCCCAGGGATGTCCTCTCATGGCTGCAGACAGCTCTGACCAGACCTTCTTGGGGGACTGAGTCCAAAGGGTGAATAAGTTAGAACGCATACGGATGCTTTAAGATAACTGGCACAATTCTGCCTGGGGAAGGCTGGATGGAAAATTACGATGTTGTCAAGCTGTTTTTATGGGTCTACTGTGTTCCCCCTGCTCAGACAGTTAATGTGCCTGAAATCACACACTAGTAAATGGTGCAAGCAGGATATGAATTCACATACTACGGTTCGAGAGTCCATGCTTTTTTCTTTTTTTTTTTTTTTTTGAGATAGGGTCTCACTCTGTCACCCATACTCCTGGGCTCAAGCAATCCTCCTACCTCAGCCTCCTGAGTGGCTGGGACTACAGGTGTACCCCACCATACCCCTGGCTAATTTTTGTATTTTTTTGTGGAGATGGGGTCTTGCTTTGTTCCCTGGGCTAGTCTGGAACTCCTGGGCTCCAGTGATCCTCCCACCTCAGCCTCCCAAAGTGCTGGAGTTACAGATATGAGCCACTGCTTTGGCCCAAAGTCTGTGCTTTTTAATGTTGCCTTCAGTCAAAGAGGGGTTAAGGGAAATGAATTCTTGGTGACCTGTGGCTTCTGAACCTCATGCTCCTCTCTGCTGTGGTACACTCTTTCTGTTAATCTAACACTTCAACTTTAACAACAACAATCAATCTCTAACTTTTTGTAGAAACCCGTGTAGAAACCTCAGACGAATGCAGAGTAAGATATGAGGGGTCCAGGGAGCTGGTAACTCAAATAATTCAACTCTAATCAGATGTTTTAAGGAGTGTCTTATTGTTAACAGATAAATCTTGAAATACCTTTTGTATAGTAGTTTGGTAAGAGTGATAGTTTTGCCATGAGACGTTCAAATTATTTGCTGTGACCAGCTTTCCCAAGCCCTGCTCAGAATCTGAGGTTCCTTTTTCTCTTTTAGGTGAAGCATCTAAACGCATCATAGTAGTCAGAGGCATAGCTCTGGAATTCTTCGAACCTGGTTGTTATGTTCTGATTTTGGCACTGAAACTTTGGGCAACTTACGTGGTCTTTCATGAGCCATAGTTTCATTCTATGTGAAACAGAGGTAATGTGAATGAGTGTTGAATGACAGCATTTGTGTAAATGCCTAGCACCTCATTTTCACCTGTGCCCATTAGGAGATGGATGATGAAAATCTGCATTGGAAAAAGATCTGCCCAGTGGTGGGTGGGTGGCTGGGATGCAGCTCAGGTTTCTAATGGGACCTCAACGGAAATGAGGGAGGAGACAACCTGCGCTGTCACTTTGGGCCAGGAAGGTCAGGTGACAGATGGGGCTCACATCCTTTCCTCCCAACGCAGTTGTCTATTCGGCTAGTTATTCCTGTAGACTGTCATCCCACCACAGAGTCGGTTTCTCAGAGAAGTAATATGCGTTCATAAAAATTACATTCATTGAATTTAAATGTCATAAAAAACAGACATTTTAAAATAAACTCCATCCTTTGACGGTCTCTCAGCTTTCTGTATGACCCTGGGCAATTCCTTTTTACCTCTTTTTACATGCCTTGTCATCTGTAAACGAAGACGACTGGGATCTCAAAGGTCTTTTCAGCTTCAGAAGTTCTATCACTTTTCCCTTTTCCAGTATCAGCTACTTAAAGGGAGTAATCAATTTGGGATTGGATGTTGAGTGTGGCTGCCTTCTAACCACATAAACCTGAGGAATCAGTTCAGCATGTGGAACCTCGGTTTTCTCTCATTACATGGAGAACAATAATACCATCTCTAAAAGCGAGTGTGAGGCTCAATAGGAGTAACATACATGGAAGTATTTTTGTAAATGTTAGTTCTAGCCTAGCCTTTCTCATTACATTCAAGGTTTATATGGCCCCAACCATCTTGGGATCTCCATATCCTAGAACAGCTTCACACAGGGAATCCCCATGCCCCATCCCCACCTCTGGAGAGTGTCAGCCTGCTGAGTGCAGGGCGATACTAGGCGTGTGTGCCTTCTTAGGGGTTGCTGGCTGCACCTTCCAAATGACATCGCTTTGCCTCTTGGTCTCCTCTCCCATCTCCCTTCCCTCTGCTGGTCCTTCCTAGAGCCATATGAAAGAGAAGAAAGCAATAAACTTCCTGCCTGCCAGAAGCCGAATGCCAGTGCAAAGTGAGCCTTGGGGGAGAGGTCAGGGACAGGTGCAGAGGAACCTGGAGCTAGCTACTTCAGACTCTGACGCTGCATAGGGACAATAAGTATGGCTGTGCCTCGGGGGGTTTGAGATGTCTGAGGAATGCATCTCAGAGAAACGGAGTCTGCTGAGGCAGCAGTATGCCCCAGGTGGTTGTGCCCAGTGCACAGTGGGACAACGTGCTGGAGTCTCTTGCCCTTGGCCTTAGACCCAAACCCTCCCAGTGCTTGGCTCCCCCTTCACTCCTAACAGTGGAGTGCTAAGTAAAAAGAAACCTCAGTTCTTTTTATCAAAGAGCCTTGCCTAGACAGGCAGCTTGCTTTGAAAGACATTCAATGAAACCAGAAAAAGGAGGCATGAAAAGCTTACTTTTGTCTATAAATGAGGAACAGGAGAATATAGTAAATCATAATAGACTGAATCTCCTGCAAAACTCCTGCATTCCAAGTTTCTTCCTGAATACACAGTTGAATTTGGAAAAATATATATCTAGGGGTCAAAAATGAAGAGGAAACCCACAACTCAAGAGGTAAGCCAGCTTAGCCTGCTGCAAAACTCCTGCATTCCAAGTTTCTTCCTGAATACACAGCTGAATTTGTAAAAGTAAGTTCCTAGGGGTCAAAAATGAAGAGGAAATAAATCCACAACTCAAGAGGTAGGCAGCCTCAGCCTCAAAACGTATAAAGCAACATGTGAAAAAACTGCAAAAAGTGTTATGACCACACTAGCATACACAAATTTCAACAGACCTTCTCAATAATTGACAGATCAAACATAAAAATTACCAATATAGCATGTTTGCACAATACAACTAGCAAGTATGATCTTATGGGCAACAAGAAATAAACATGCTTTAAAAGTATACATAGAAGCAGGCTGGGTGCAGGGGCTCATGCCTGTAATGCCAGCACTTTGGAAGGCGGAGGCAGGATTACTTGAGCCCAGGAGTTTGAGACCAGCCTGAGTAGCACAGTAAGATCTTGTCTCTAACTATATTTAAAAAAAAAAAAAAAAAAAGTATAATAGTAATAAATCAGAAATGTGTAGATGTTGGATGGTATGACCCAGAACTGGGGTTTTGATGTGGTATAGAAGTTAATTTTTGCCAAGGAGCTTGCAGGGAGATTCAGCTCAGTTCTGTGCTGGATTATATAGGATGGCATAGAGAAGCTGAGCACTTGAGACTGAAAACAAATGCATGTCGACTTATAATAGCTCTGGAGTTCAATGCTACTCTGTAAACTGGCCTGTGCTATTGAAATGTCCCAATGAAGACAATCTGACAGCCTCATCCACTTCTTTCTTTCTGGTTACTCTCCTTCCGTTTAACCAGGGGCATTTCTCACAGAACATTTGAATGTTTTTGCTTTTGTGGGTGGCATGAAAACATTCCAAGATTTTCCTTTTGCGAAAACTCATAAGTACTAGGGTATAATTCTAGATTCTTATTCTGATGACCAGGCACTTCAGGAAGCACTAGGTATTGAAGGTATAACTTGAAGAAAACCTCCCAGCATCCAAGGAAGGCTCTCCCTCTTAGAATAAAACCCTAAATATTTCTGGGTCCTGATCCAGAAGCATCCTGCTCTTCTTGGTTCAGCAGTGAGAGTTTGTCCAATTGTGGGCCTAGGATCCCTCAATCTGATACAACCACAGAAACCACAGCCTGATGTAAGTGGACAAGAAACCATCTCAGCCTCCAGGTGTTCACAAACACTCCCCAGTAGGGGCTGTACCCAACTGTATCTGCCAGGTCTACTCAACTGTTCACCCATTTTGCTAAAGAGAATTAGCTGCTTCACGAAAAAGTAACCATCTACAGATCCCAAGGTAAAAGGTCAACAGATAGGGTTTCCGCAAAAACTTTATCGTGTAGACAAATGCTACCTCTCCCCTTCCATTCAACTTTGAGGACCTGGTAGAAGGAAGGAGACCATTGGCACTAAATCCACACCAGCAGTCAACTTTCCCCTGGGCTCAACTCTCAGCCTAAATTATACAACAGTCCCATCTCTGAAAGACTTTTCCACCATGATTAAGCAACCCCACAGGTGCCCAGATTACCCAGAGTCTCTGTTGGATACAGGTTCTGAAAAGACAAATTTTCTCAAAGACATCTGAGAATCCCAGCAGCCCAAGCAGTAGCCAGGGAGGAGGATGTCCACCCTGGCTGCAGAAGGGCCCTTCGGCGTTCCTAGCTCCTCCCCTCTCAGGAAACTTCTAGCTAAAGCCATCTGCCCAGCCATCCAAATGGAGTTGCTACCTCAGGGAGCTTTGCAGCAGAGAAGCCCATGGTGGTTGTTCTCAGATGTCAGGGACAGGGATGGGAGCAGCTGCTAACCTTGCTTGGGCCTTTCAGTTCCATTCTGTCAGGACAGAATTTGTCTGGTCTTGTCACGAGGGAACTAGGCCCACCATAGCTTCCCTTGGCCCTGGCCTGTACCCCATTAATTGTTCTCTTTTCCCTATTTTAGGATCTGCTCTTGATATCCAGACATTTGAGGTGGTTGCCAAGCAGACAAGAGCAGTAAGTCATGTTCTTAAGCTTCCTTCATACTCCCTCTCTGTTGCAGACTTGCCGTGGATGAACTGACCCTTGACATTTGTTCAATCAATCCCCATTTAACCTATGCTCTCACCCTGGATTCCAAACGCTACACGCCCAGAGGAAGTTCCCGGTACTCTGGTCTTAAACCGTTCCCAGTTTCCTCACAAGACATCCAGAACTCTAGCTGAGTTGCCCCTTTAGATCACAAGTAATTTTCTTTATAAAGATCATCCATGGTTTTGGAAACCCACTCGTGAGATCAGAGTAGAAGCCCAGCCAGGCCTGGAGGCAATGTGGAAGACAGAGTGACTCATGAGCTCCCAGGAGAAGGGTGAATGATTCTTCTCCAAGGGTGGAGGACAGCTTTGCTCCTCCAGCTGTGGTTCCTCCCATATTTGTCTCTCTAACTTCAGAGGGAGAAGGGGAGCACAAGTCAGGGAGCCAATGAGAAGTTGGGGGATCCCGGGATCTGGGGATGAGCATCTGGCTAAAGCCCTGCAGCTTAAAAGTGACTGTCCCAAGAAAAGCAGAGGGTCAGAATCCAGGCCGACAGAACTTGAGATGGTCAGAGATATTAACAAGTAGTTCTTCTTGACAAAGGCAGGCTGGAACCTGGCAACAAATACTGAGAATCAGGCAGCAGGGCCAACTGATATGACAGGCAGGAGCCCTGTGAGTTAATAGGACTTGAACAGGCCATGCCAGACAGGCAGGACAACAGTGAGGGGTCCACGTAGCCCAGGAAACATGAGGATACCTCCTCCTCTGTGAAGGCCTCCAGGGAGGGCAGGAGCCAGGTCCCAGTGCAAGCTTGGAGGAGGAGGGCCAGGCTGCAACAGGACTGTGTACGGGGGAGGTGGACCACATGACATCACCCTGGATTCCCAGATTCCTCATGACAGGCAGTGTGGAGTGGTACTGAGACTACGGCTTTAGAGTAAGCCAGACAGGCAGTAGTGGCAGGCTGCTCGGAGGTACACACTCATCCCCCTCTGTAGTCCTCCCTCTACACCTGCCTTAGATCCCAACGAGGGCAAAGCAAAATGGGGTGTTGCCTGGACCTGTTCCCTCCCATTCTTCCCCAGTTCCACCTCCTTTAGGGTAAGGAGACACAGCACAATTTGTTTATGCCCCTATGCTGAAATGCCTCAATAAAACGAAACAACGACAAAAGAACCGACTGAAACCAACTAAAAGCCACAACAGAGACAGGGTCTCCAGGCTGCTAGGATATACCTCTCAGACTTCCCCCATCTGTTCTGCTTCACAGAGGCCTCCCAGCTGAGCCCTGCTGTCAGGGGAGGGCCCCCGGCCCCCTCACAATCTGTCATCTTTGACACTACTTGGATCTTATTTCTTCTAGAACTGCCAGGGACTATGAAGATGTCTGCGTGTGGGTAGGGGGCCAGGAGGGCCATGCATGCCATAAGAACCAGGGCTGGGGTGAGAATGGATATTGAGGGGTGGAAGAAAGGGATTCTGCATTGTTGGGAATCCCAGCTCAATCTCAATGTCTCCATACCTTCCCTTTTCATTGGGCTGCCAAGCCCTCCCATCTCCTGCCATCTGTGATGGGTGTCTCTGGGGAGACCCTTTTCTTTCTTGCTTGCTAATCACTGCATATAGTCGCTGGGAATAGGCTGGACTCTCTGCTCCTGGCAACTGTGTAGACATCCCTTGGGCTGATTTGAGTTCTCTGTGCTGCCAAGAGATGGGTTCTTCCTGCACCCTGTGCCACCTTCCTTTCCTGGGCAGGTGGCCATCTCTGCCTGAAGATCTGGATCCTCAGCAAACAACAGAGTGGTGGGCAGTGATGAGAAAATGGGGTGGTGACTGCTGACTGCTGCTTTGAAGACTAGGTTTGCTGGGTGCCTCCAGCCTTGACCCACAGAGTGAGCCAGTGATCCAGGCCCATGGACCTGGGTCTGAGTCCTGGTTCTGTCCCTCACTAGTTGTGGCACTGCCCTTTTCTGGGCTTTGGCATTCCCATCTGTAAAAGAAGCAAATGAGCTAGATGATTTCCTGCACCATCCGAACACTCTGTGAGTTAGGGATGATCTACCACTTGCATTCTTCTAGCCATTTCTCTGCTCTTTAATCAAGACCCTGCTGTGACTGGGAGCTAGTGGCAGTCACCTGTGAGGTAGCTCAAAGGACAAAGTAAGACTCTGGTGCTGGGATGGTCCCCTGGGTCTGATCCCAAGATCCTGGTTTCATTACTGTCAGATCCTGAGCAGTTGAGTGAACCAGGCAGCTGTGAGGTGAGGTGGCTAGCCATTTCCAATTGGATTTAAAGCCCTTGTTTACCAGGTCTCCTCAGCAAGGACAAAAGCAAACACTCAAGCAATATTCTCAACAAGTCCTGATCATTCATTCATTCATTTGCGTATTTGTTTGTTCAACCCTTACGAGGTGGTACAATATCACAAGGAGTTCCAGGAATTAGTGTGACCTGCTTTCTAAATCTGGCTCTGGCACTGCTCAGCGGAGTAATGCTGGACATGTCATCCAACCCCTGTAGGCCTCCGTTTCATCTCTAATATGAGGAAAATAATGGTGCTACTTACTTCACAGACAGTGCATCTGAAGCATCTGGCACTAGTTAAGTGTTCAACAAATAGTTGTTGTTATCATCAAGTTCAGTAAGTTGCTCACAGTTTCATGGGGAGACAGACGGTGAGCACATAGCTGCCCATCACACAGTGTGTGCAGGTTTCTTAGCAAAAGACAGGCTGCTTGGTCCTGAAGGCCAAGAAAATAACTTCAACAGGAGTTTGGGGGTTAGTTTTGCGGCAGAAATCACTCAATCTTCCTAAAGAATGTGAGGATGGTTCATGGAGGCTTGAAACAGATTCTCAAATCATTAAGTCATAACAAAAAATCTGTTCTTGAATTGATTTGCCCAGCTCAGATATGGGGACTGCCATTTTGGAACGGAGGCTCAGCATGAGTGGTCTCGGGAAAGGGAACGGAAGGCAAGATCCTTACCTCTCAGAGAATGGGCATGTCTGATTCCCTTCATGCTTCTCTCCCCCTACATATCCCAGCCTGATCCCTCATGCTGAGGGCAAAGCAACATGTAATTTGCCTGTTTCTGGCAGCTGTTGGACTTGGCAAAGCCTGTACCTGCCACCAAGCATGCCCCAGGAGCCTCCGCCGGCTCCTTCAGGATGCTGCAGAGTGCTGACTGCCGATGCTGATTTACCGCTTCCCATTAGCCAGGCCTCTGACAGCCTCTGCCTGACACAGGCCCACGAGCCAGTTGTGAAAGGTCAGGCCCCAGGAGCGGGAGTCAGCCAGAGGCTTTGCAAGGCAGGCCTCGCACAGAGACCCTGTTGACGTGCCATCATTTATTTGGTTTTCATAACAAAACGGCCTTATTTATTTTGTTTTAATCTGACAGCCTGAAAATTTCTCTTTGCGCTTATTGAAGACATTCAGGTGGTCCTGTTTTCCCTCTCTTGTTTTCAGACCTCATAAATGATGCCCCTGAAAGTGTCCACATGCTGGCTGGGCCAGAGGTGCCCAATGCACATGGCTCTGAGGATCACCTCTCCCAACCTTGGTTGGCTGAGCATGGACTCGGTATGGAGGGCACTGGGAGAGGAAGTGGAAGGCCTGAGTCTACCAGTGCTTGCCAGGATGACCTTGGGCACACAGTTTAATCTCCTTAGGCCTCAGCTTGCTTATCTGAAATAGGAATAACTGTTGCCTTAAATGTTTCAAGATTATTGTGAGGTTAATTATGAGAGGTCTCCTTATAAATGAGACAAAAATCATGAAAGGAACTTGCAAAGAATAAAGTACCTTAAAAATAGCTTTGCACACAAATGATTTCAGGTGTTGGTCTCCTTGTCCACCCAAGCCAGAAACCGTGCAACCTTCCTGAGCATGAACAGTATGGCCCACATGCTCCAGCGTTGTCCCACCCTCAAGTCCTTGGCTTGGACAAACTGTAGCTCCTTCCCCCAGCCCAAGTGATGCTGTCACCAAGGGAGGCCTCGGGGATGGGACAGGAAGTCCCCACAAAGATGTGGCTAAGCTGCAGACATCATGCCTAGGGATTAGGAGCAGCCAGGATCCTGGAGGCTTCCCAGAGTCTACAGCTTAGAAGAGAACAAGGAGGGTGACTTCTGAGTGACATGGCATGGTGGTGGGGTGGGGGAGGGCTCCAATGCCCTCCTCTGAATTTGAACAGAAAACAGCCCTGGCTCCAGAGGTACAGAGCAAGCTGTTCTCCTCCCCTTTATCTCTGAGTGGGTTTGTAGGAGGGGGGTGGCTGACATGCCAGAGACCCCTCTCCAGAGTGAACACTTCTCTGTCCAGGGAAGTTGCAGGAAAGGCCACAGCCATAACTTCCCTGATCCTTAAGGCTGATCCAGAGTCACTCTCTAGCAATAATAACAAGCAGGCTTCGTAATAATAAAAATCACAAGTGTTGATTCCTAATCCCTATGGCATTAGGATAGGGGAGATCTTATTACTGTCCACTTATGTACAGGCAAACTACACGCTGAATTGCTAAGGGACCTGCCAAAGGTCGTGCTGCTGGCACTGGGACCCAGGTCTTCTGACTGGAACCCATGTGCCGAGGAACCAGCAGCTAAATGTTCCACTGTGAATTTTTCCAACTGGCATGTATCCCAGAACCTAATGAGGGAGCAGGGTCCACATGGCTAAGATGGTAGGCCAAGGAGGCCTGGAGAAAAGGAATAGTGCAGGAATTCCTGGGAGCCAGAGGTATGTCCAATGAGCTGATGACAGAGCCAGGGGTCCCTTCCACCACCAGAAGGGAATCCTCATTCTCTTTCTCTTCCTAATCATCCACCCGAACAGGAACTGCCTGGAGAGTTTGAGGGATGAATAGAGCTCCATGTTCGGTACCTGGGCGGTCTGGGTGACTTTCTGCTGGGGCCCAGGGCAGCCCATTAGGGCCTAAAGGTGTAGGCACAAGGTTAAAAGTTGCAGCCCAGACCAACCAGCTTGCAAGCCCTGAGAGCTGAAGATGTCAAATCCCTGCTCCCAGGCAATGAGCTCCTCAGCATGAAAGGAGCATATTCCCTGCTGTATTTGCTCCGGCCCCTCACAAAGACATGGCTCTTACAGCTAACCACCAATACCATTCTCAGGGGGACTGCAAAAGAGGTTCACATACATGATCTCGTTTCCATGTATGCTCTGTTGGAAACAGAGCAACTTACTCTGTTTCCAAAGGAGCGAGGAAATAGAGAAATCAGAGAAAACCAATAAAGCTAGATTCATTATTACTATTTTGCAAAGCAAGTTTGGAGAACCCCCTTCCTGAGAGATAAAGCCATTGTCTATTAGAAATAGAATATTAGTCAGATGTGGCAGTACATGCCTGTGGTCCCAACTACTCAGGAGGCTGACGGGGGGTGGGGGGGGGAATCACTTGGGCGCAGGGAATCTAGGCTGCAATGAGCTGTGGTTGTATCACTGTACTTCAGCCTAGGTAACAGAGGAAGACCTTATACAAAGAAAAGAAAAGGAGAGAGAGAGAGAAAGAGAAAGGAAGGGAAGGAAGGATGGGAGGGAGAGAGGGAGGAGCCAAGATGGCTGAATAGGAACAGCTCTGGATTGCAGTTCCCAGCAAAAATGCAGAGGGTGAGTGATCAACGCATTTCCAAACAAATTTTTACTGCCCACAGACCAGGAGATACCCAGGCAGAAAAGCACCACAAGCCTCCAGCACAGCTGTTTCAGCCAGCACCAGTGGGTCTCCACACAAAAACTCACACAAATCTGGGCGCCGTTTCAACTGGTGACTGGAATGCTTGGGAGACAGAGTCGCCCGTTCAAATGAAAAAGAGGGGGCTGAAACAGGAAGCCAGGTGATCTGGCTCAGCTGGTCCTACCCCCCCAAAGACGAGCAATTTGAAACGCTCTGGACTGAGAGTGTCACAGCAAGCACAGCTGGACCTGGGACAGTCCAGCTCTGTTGGCGGAAGGGCGTCCGCCACTACTGAGACAGTCCGCCATTACCGAGGCAGTCTGCCATTACTGAGGCAGTTCTAACTATACTCCTATAAACAAAACTGCAAGGAAGTTCACACAGCAGCTGGGCAGAGCCCACGGCAGCTCAGCAACGCCTCTGCTGGCAGACTGTGACTAGGCTACCTCCTCGCTGGGCAAGGCATCTCTGAAAAAAAGGCGGCAGGATGACAGGAACTTATAAATAAAGCCCCACCTTCCTGGGACAGGGCACCTGGGAAAAAAAGGTGGTTATGAGTTCCGCTGCAGCAGACTTAAATGTACCTGCCCTGCAGCTCTGAACAGAACAACAGACCTCACAGCTCAGCACTTGAGCTCCTACAAGGGACAGAATGTCTCCTCAAGCAGCTCCCCGACCTCCATAGAATCAAAGAGACACCTCATAAAGCAGAGCTAAGGCTGACATCTGGCAGGTATTCTTCTGGGACAAAGATAGCAGAAGAAGAAACTGGCGGCAACCCTTACTGTTCTGCAGCTGCTGCAGGTGATCCCCAGGCAAGCAGGGTCTGGAGCAGACTCCAGCAGTCCTACAGCAGGGGAGCCTGACTGTTAGAAGGAAAACCAAATAACAGAAAGAAATAACTTCATTATCAAAAAAAGGATGTCCACTCAGAGACCGCATCCAAAAGTCACCAAATATAAAGACCACAGGTAGATAAATCCACAAAGATGGGAAGAAACCAGCACAAAAATGATGAAAATACCCAAAACCAGAATGCGTCTCCTCCTCCAAGGGATCACAACTCCTCACCAGCAAGGGAACAAGGCTGGATAATGAGTCTGATGAATTGACAGAAACAGGCTTCAGAAGGTGGGTAAGAATGAACTTCTCTGAGCTAAAAAATCATGTTCTAACCCAATGCAAAGAAACTAAGAACCCTGAAAAAAGGTGTGACAAAATGCTAACAAGAACAGCTTAGAGAGGAATACAAATGAATTGATGGAGCTGAGAAACACAACACAAGAACTTCACGAAGCATACACAAGTTTCAATAGCCAAATCGACCAAGCAGAAGAAAGGATATCAGAGACTGAAGATCAAATCAATGAAATAAAACAAGAAGGCAAGATTAGAGGGAAAAAAAGTAAAAAGAAATGAACAAAGCCTGCAAGAAATATTGGATTATGTGAAAAGACTTAATCTACATTTGATAGGTGTACCTGAATGTGATGGAGAAAATGAATCCAAGCTGGAAAACATTCTTCAGGATATTATCCAGGAGAGCTTCCCCAACCTAGCAAGGCAGGCCAACATTCAATTCCAGGAAATACAGAGAACACCACAAAGATATTCCTCACGAAGAGCAACCCCAAGGCACATAATTGTCAGATTCAACAGGTTGAAATGAAGGAAAAAATGCTAAGGACAGCCAGAGAGAAAGGTCGGGTTACCCACAAAGGGAAGCCCATCAGACTCACAGCGGATCTCTCAGCAGAAACCCTACAAGCCAGAAGAGAGTGGGGGCCAATATTCAACATCCTTAAAGAAAAGAACTTTCAACTTAGAATTTCATATCCAGCCAAACTAAGCTTCATAAGTGAAGGAGAAATAAAATCCTTTACGACCAAGCAATTGCTCAGAGATTTCATCACCAACAAGCCTGCTTTACAAGAGCTCCTGAAAGAAGCACTAAACATAGCAAGGAACAACCAGTACCAGCCACTCCAAAAACATACCAAATGGTAAAGAGCATCGATGCAAGGAAGAAACTGCATCAACTAATGGGCAAAAGAACCAGCTAGCATCAAAATGGCAGGATCAAATTCACACATAACAATATTAACCTTAAATGTAAATGGGCTAAATGCCCCAATCAAAAGACACACACTGGCGAACTGGATAAAAAGTCAAAACCCATCAGTGTGCTGTATCCAGGGAATCCATCTCACATGCAAGGCTACACATAGGCTCAAAATAAAGGGATGGAGGAAGATCTACCAAGCAAATGGAGAACAAAAAAAAAAAAAAAAAAAAAAGCAGGAGTTGCAATTCTCATCTCTGATAAAATAGACTTTATACCAACAGAGATCAAAAGAGACAAAGAAGGGCATTACATAAAAGGATCAATGCAACAAGGAGAGCTAACGATCCTAAATATATACGCGTCCAATACAAGAGCACCCAGATACAAAAAGCAAGTTCTTAATGACCTACAAAGGGACATAGACTCCCACACAATAGTGGGAGACTTTAACACTCCATTGTCAATATTAGATCAACGAGACAGAAAATTAACAAGGATATCCAGGACCTGAACTCAGACCTGGACCAAGTAAACCTAATAGACATTTACAGAACTCTCCACCCCAAATCCACAGAATATACATTCTTCTCAGCACCACATGACACCTACTCTAAAATTGACCACATAATTGAAAGTAAATCACTCCTCAGCAAATGCAAAAAACGGAAATCATAACAAACAGTCTCTCGGACCACAGTGCAATCAAGTTAGAACTCAGAAGCTAACTCAGAACTGCACAGCTTCATGGAAACTGAACAACTGGCTCTCAAGTGTTGACTGGATAAACAATGAAAGGAAGGCAGAAATAAAGATGTTCTTTGAAACCCATGAGAACGAAGATACAACGTACCAGAATCTCTGGGACACATTTAAAGCAGCCTCTAGAGGAAAATATATAGCAATAAGTACCCACATGAGAAGCAAGAAAAGATCTAAAATCGACGCCCTATCAACAAAATTGAAAGACCTAGAGGAGCAAGATAAAAAAAACTCAAAAGCTAGCAGAAGACAAGAAATAACTAAGATCAGAGCAGAACTGAAGGAGATAGAGACACAAAAAACCATTCAAAAAATCAATAAATCCAGGAGCTGGTCTTTCCAAAAGATCAACAAAATAGACTGCTAGCCAGATTAATAAAAAAGAAAAGAAAGAATAATCAAATAAATACAGTACAAAACAATAAAGAGGATATCACCACAGATTCCACAGAAATGCAAACCACCATCAGAGATTACTGTGAACAACTCTATGCATATAAATCAGTAAACCTGGAAGAAATGGATAAATTCTTGGACACTTGAAACCTCCCAAGCCTAAACCAGGAAGAAGTTGAAACCCTGAATAGACCAGTAACAAGGGCTGAAGTTAAGGCAGCAATTCATAGCCTACTAACCAAAAAAAGCCCAGGTTCAGATGGGTTCACAGCCAAATTCTACCAGACACACAAAGAGGAGCTAGTACCACTCCTTCTGAAACTATTCCAAACAATCCAAAAAGAGGGAATCCTTCCCAAATCATTTCATGAGACCAACATCATCCTGATACCAAAACCCAGCAGAGACTCAACAAGAGAAGGAAACTTCAGGCTGCTATCCATGATGAACATAGATGCAAAATTCTTCAATAAAATACTGGCAAACCGTTTGCAACAGCACATCAAAAAGCTTATCCAGGCCGGGCACGGTGGCTCACGCCTGTAATCCCAGCACTTTGGGAGGCCGAGGCGGGTGGATCACCTGAGGTCAGGAGTTCAAGACCAGCCTGACCAACATGGTGAAACCCTGTCTCTTAAAAAAAAAAAAAAAAGTTAAAAAAAAAAAGAAGAAAAAAAAAAAAAACTTATCCATCACAATCAAGTAGGCTTCATCCTGGGGATGCAAGGCTGGTTCAACATACACAAGTCTAGAAATGTAATTCACCACATAAACAGAACCAAAGACAAAAACCACATAATCATCTCAATAGATGCAGAGAAGGCCTTTGACAAAATTCAACAGCCCTTTATGCTAAAAACTCTCAATAAACTAGGTATCGACAGAATGTATCTCAAAATAATAAAAGCTATTTATGACAAACCAACAGCCAATATTATACTGAATGGGCAAAAACTGGAAGCATTCCCTTTGAAATCTGGCACTAGATAGGGATGCCCTCCCTCACCACTCCTATTCAATATAGTATTGGAAGTTCTAGCCAGAGAAATCAGGCAAGAAAAAGAAATAAAGGGTATTCAATTAGGAAAGGAGGAAGTCAAATTGTCTCTATTTGCAGATGACATGATTGTATATTTAGAAGCCCCGATCATCTTAGCCCCAAATCTCTTAAACTGATAAGCAACTTCAGCAAAGTCTCGGGATACAAAATCAATGTGCAGAAATCACAAGCAATCCTATACACCAATAACAGACTTAAAGAGAGCCAAATCAAGAACAAACTGCCTTCATAATTGCTACAAAGAGAATAAAATACCTAGGAATACAACAAAGGATGTAAAGGACCTCTTCAAGGGGAACTACAAAGGAGTGCTCAACGAAGTAAGAAAGGACACAAACAGATGGAGAAACATTCCATGCTCATGGTTAGGAAGAATCAATATCGAGAAAATGGCCATACTGCCCAAAGTAATTTATAGATTCAACGCTATCCCCATCAAGCTACCAATGACCTTCTTCACAGAAATGGAAAAAAACACCTTAAACTCCATATGGAACCAAAAGAGGGCCCACATAGCCAAGTCAATTCTAAGCAAAAAGAACAAAGCTGGAGGCATCATGCTACTTGACTTCAAACTATACTACAAGGCTACAGTAATCAAAACAGCATGGTACTGGCACCAAAACAGAGATATAGACCAATGGAATAGAACAGAGGCCTCGGAAGCAATGCCACACATCTGCAACCATCTAATCTTTGACAAACCTGATAAAAAACAAGCTATGGGGAAAGGATTCCCTGTTTAATAAATGGTGTTGGGAAAACTGGCTAGCCATGTGCAGAAACCAGATACTGGACCCCTTCCTGACACCTTACTCTAAAATTAACTCCAGATGGATTAAAGACTTAAACATAAGGCCTAACACCATTAAAACCCTAGAAGAAAACCTATGCAAAACCATTCAGGACATAGGCATAGGCAAGGACTTTATGACTAAAACACCAAAAGCACTGGCAACAAAAGCCAAAATAGACAAATGGGATCTAATTAAACTCCAGAACTTCTGTACAGCAAAAGAAACAATCATTAGAGTGAACTGTCAACCAACAGAATGGGAAAAAATTTTTGCATCTGACAAAGGACTTATATCCAAAATCTACAAAGAACTAAAACAGATTTACAAGAAAAAAACAAACCCATTCAAAAGTGGGCAAAGGATATGAACAGACAATTTTTCAAAAGAAGACATACATGAGACCAACAAACACATGAAAAAATGCTCATCATCACTGGTCATTAGAGAAATGCAAATCAAAACTACATTGAAATACCATCTCATGCCAGTTAGAATGGCAATTATTAAAAAATCTGGACATAATAGATGCTGGAGAGGATGTGGGTGGGAGTGTAAATTAGTTCAACCATTGTGGAAGACAGTGTGGCGATTCCTCAATGACCTAGAAATAGAAATTCCATTTGACCCAGCAATAGCATTACTGGGTATCTATCTAAAGGATTATAAATCAATCTATTATAAGAACACATGCACATGTATGTTCACTGCAGCACTGTTTACAATAGTTAAGACTTGGAACCAACCCAAATGCCCATCGATGATAGACTGGACAGGTAAAATGTGGCACATATACACCATGGAATACTATGCAGCCATCAAAAACAATGAGTTTGGGTCCTTTGTAGGGACATGGACGAACCTGGAAACCATCATTCTCAGCAAACTGACACAAGAACAGAAAAGCAAACACTGCATGTTCTTACTTATAGGCGGGTGTTGAACAATGAGAACACATGGGTACAGGAAGGGGAGCATCACACACTGAGATCTGTCAGGGTGAGGACTAGGAGAGGGACAGTGGGGGGTAGGGAGTTGGAGAGGAATAAGGTCAGGAGAAATGCCAGATATAGGTGATGAGGATGGAGGTAGCAAACCACACTGCCATGTATATACATATGCAACAATCCTGCATGTTCTTCACATGTACCCCAGAACCTATAATGCAATAAAATATATATTAAGAAAGAAAGAACAAAGGAAACAACAAAAGAAACAGAGTAGTGAGAGGACATGGGCTTGACTCCTGGCACGACTCCTGGCTGGCCATGAGGCCTTGAGCTAGTTACTGAGAATCCCTGGCTCTCACAATAGGATAACTTCTCTCACTGGGTAAGAATTCAAGCAGGCCATAGTGAGGAAAGCACCCCACAGAGTGCCAGGCACACAGACCTTTCATGTGTGTTACTTGCCTTCTCTTCCTTTTCCTTCCCAAACAGCATCTCCCAGACTCACCAGATGTTCCTTGATCTGGACAAGTCTCCTAGCACAGGCACACTCACACCCTCTTTATTAAAACCCAAAAAAGCAGCAACTCTAGAACCATCCTTAAATACCACACTGATTTGGATTGGTGAAAATAAGAGGCAACTTGCCTCATGACTCTGCCTCTGTGGGGGAAGATCCCACTCTATGGGCAGCTCTGCTGTTGGTGTGCAGGCAGGCACCAATCCCTTCCAGGGACCCTGAGCACCAGGAGGACCCTGCCTCTTTGTGAGGTTCACCAGGATGCTCTGCTACTGCTAATTTCTTATTATGTCTCTTCTCAAAGGAGTCCATAATAACCAACTTATAAATGACAGCAACTTCTTTTGGCCTGTTTGGTGTTAACACACAGAAGCCGTAGCCCCTATTACCTGCAACAACTTTTCTTTTCGGTAGAGCAAAGCGGTCCAGGGAAGGAAGCTGGGTAAGAAGAAAGCCATGCTATCAACTACTTGGAGCCTCTGGGCAACCCTAGGCTCCTTCACAAGAAGCTTTGAGGAAGAGAGCTAGGTGCATGAATGACAAGAACAGCCGCCATAACTACTAACTTTTCTAGTGCTGATACGAATGCAGGGCTGACCTGTCCGCTCACGGGCCAAACTGTGGCAGTATACAGAAAGCCAGGACACAGGGTCAGAAGACATGGCTTGCAGTCTTAGCTCAGCCACTTACTTGATGTATGGCCTCAGTCAAGTTGCCTGACTGCATGAGACTCAGTTTCCTCATCAGCAAGATCAGCATGATAATAGTACCTAGTTCCCAAGAACTAGGGAGGTCAGATGAGATCAGGATGCAGTATGAGAGAGAGGGAAAGGGGGGATATTTGGGATCGTACACCCCACACCAGATTTTGCATTTCCCTTTCACTTGCATCCTTAACCTGGAACATGATGCCTCTGCAGACCTAGCCCCTAAAATAGCATCTGCCCCTGTTGCCTGTGGAAGGCCACTGATACCCTGCAGTCTGATGCCCTCACAGTCCATCCCCTATCCCTGCATTTTCCAATCCATCCAGTGCCCTGCAATGCAGATTAGTATCCCAGGCTACGCAAGCCACATTTTGTTAACTCCCCGTTTGTTTCTCTCTACATCTTTCCCTAATCATTTATTTCCTCCCCTATTTCTCCCACCCCTCCTCCAACTCCAGAGTTGTGCTTTATCTCCAGTGAGCTTAATGCTTCCCTGATAAGACCAGTTAATCCTCTGCCGCTCCTCTTTTGCAGAGATGGAGGAGATTAGAGGCAAAGGGGTTAGGCCATCTCCCCTTCAAGGGCACTCAGGACTTTAATAAAGAAATTGGATCCTACTTTCCCATCTGATGCTCTAGATTGGCATCCTCAGTGTTTCTGCTGAGAAGCAGTTCTGGTTATTTCCAGACCACAAACCTCCTGACTGAAACGTAATGGAAATGGGGTGGGGGATGGGTATTGGTCAAGTGGCCTGGAGACTCATCAGGCTCCCTGGACAGACAGGCCGATCTGGTCCTCAAGAGCAAAATGCCCAATTGTGTGACTATCTCTACGGTCACCAGTAAGGGCCACACCTAAAGCCAAACTGGGCATGCAGCAGGATGTAACTGGTAACAAGAAGGTGAACTCTAGCCTGGGGGAGATGACTATACCAGCCAAGGCCTTTAGCCTTCTCCTCTACAAGTCATGGGATTAACGAGTTAGCGATGCAGGTAGAACAGTGCTATGACAAGGTCTCTTTGGGTACACACTGAATGCCACTTTATAGCAGGTAGGCGATATGAGAGCGAGGCTTCAGTGTTTGTGGAACACCATTCCTGGTGTACAGAACACCTTAGGGAGACAGAAGAAATGACAGAAGTAAGCCTTGTGGTGAGAAGCAGACCATCTGGTGGGGTAACACAGGACGAATAACGCAAAAGCACAGCGGAGTTAAACTCTATGTTAGTGCTAAGTAACTGCTGGAGTGTCTTGGGTTCAAGAGCTTTGTGGGTCAGGCTTAGGTTTAACATGAAAAGCTAATTTTGAAGAGACATGATTTGTTGAAGAGGACACAGACTATTTCAGGTCAGAAAAATAGTTCATTCCATTATTTTGTACCAAACATTTATTGAACATCTGCTACGTGCCATGCACTGTTCATAAACAAGATGGATATGATATCTGCTTTCATGAAATGTATAGTGTAGTGGACAAGTCAGAAATTAAGTAAACAATTATGCTCTCACTAATTAGTCTTACTAATGGTAACCAGTGAAAGAACAGGGCGTCTTTAAGGAAAGGAACAGAGGATCCTAATTTCAGTTGTGAGATCAGGGGAAGCCTCTCTGAGGAGGTAGCGGCTGACACCTGAATGAGGAAAAGGAATTGGTGAGAGCAGTGCAGGAAGGAAGCACATTTCAGATGGAGAGCGGCATGCGGAAATGTTCTGTGTTGGGATAAAGTCGGTTCTTCTGAAAGACTGGAAGAAGGCTGACATAGCTTAAGAATAGAAATTCAGGGAATAGAATGAGATTTTCTTTTTTTCTTTTGAAACAGTGTCTCGCTCTGTCACCCAGGCTGGAGTGCAGTGGTGTGATTTTGGCTCACTGCAACCTCCACCTCCCAGGTTCAAGCAATTCTCGTGCCTCAGCCACCTGAGTGAGTGGGATTAGAGGTATATACCACCATGCCCAGCTAATTTTTGGATTTTTTAGTAGAGATGGGGTTTCACCATCTTGGCCAGGCTGGTCTTGAACTCCTGGCCTCAAGTGACCTGCCCGCCTCGGTCTCCCATGCAAGAGATTATCCAATTTTATTCCAATTGCAATGGTAAGTTATTAAGAGGTTTAAGCAAGAAAGTAATAACATCTACATTTTTAATATATCACTCTGGCTATGTGGGAAGTAGACTAGAGGGGGACAGGAATGGTGGTAATAGGTTCAGTTAGAAAGTCTCTGCAGGGGCCGGGCGCGGTGGCTCAAGCCTGTAATCCCAGCACTTTGGGAGGCCGAGGTGGGTGGATCACGAGGTCAAGAGATCGAGACCATCCTGGTCAACATGGTGAAACCCCACCTCTACTAAAGCTACAAAAAATTAGCTGGGCATGGTGGTGCGTGCCTGTAATCCCAGCTACTCAGGAGGCTGAGGCAGGAGAATTGCCTGAACCCAGGAGGCGGAGGTTGCGGTGAGCCGAGATCGCGCCATTGCACTCCAGCCTGGATAACAAGAGAAAAACTCTGTCTCAAAAAAAAAAAAAAAAAAAGAAAGTCTCTGCAGGAACAGGTGACAGTTGATGGTGACATGTCCTAAGATGGTAGCAGTAGACAGAGAGAGTGGTGGCTGGATTACAGATATATTCTGGAGATGGGACCAGTAGGATTTAATGATGGGCTGGATGTGTGGGGAAATATCTAGGAAGACACACAGGTGGTTTAGCTTTAGCAACTCAAAGAATGGAGGTGTTATTTACTAAGATGAGGAATGGCAAAGGTGCAGATTTTGGGTGGGAGCTATAGTGGCGATTGAGAGTTGGGTTTCGATGCCCTAAGGCTGAGATGTCTTTCATTGTGCAAAGACACACACACATCTTGACTGGAGTTGACTGTGTATCATAGAGATTACCTCCCACCATTAGGATGGATGCAATTACCCAGGGAAAGCATAGAACCAGAAGAAAAAAGTCCCGATAAACTTTATTTTGAGATAAGATGGAAATAAAGGAACAGTGGAAAAGTAGCATGGAAGCTAAAAGATGGGAGTGATTCCAGACAGAGGAAGCTGTCAACTACAAGGAATGCAGCTGAAATGGTGAGTCTCTCAAAAGCGTCTGAGGGATTTGGTAACATAGAAGTCACAGACGAACTTAGCAAGAGTAGTTTCAGAACCGATAGAAATCAGCTTGCAAACTGACACAAGAGCAGAAAATCAAACACCGCATGTTATCACTCGTAGGCGGGTGTTGAACAATGAGAACACATGGACACAGGGAGGGGGTCTGTTGGGGGGAAATAGGGGAGGGGCAGTGGGGGGTGGGGAGCTGAGGAGAGAGAGCATGGGGAGAAATGCCAGATATAGGTAAAGGGGAGGAAGGCAGCAAATCACACTGCCATGTGTGTACCTATGCAAAAATCTTGCATGTTCTTCACATGTACCCCAAAACCTGAAATGCAATAAAAAATAAATAAAAAAAGAATAAAGGAAATCAACTTGGACTAAACTGAACAGGCAACAGAGGTGGGTAGTAGGTACAGTTAAATCCTCAATAACCTTGGCTCTGAAGGAGGAATAGAGGGACAGGCAGGAGCTGTCTCTTGAAGGAAAAGAGTAAGCTATGACTTCCTAAAGTTTCATACAGGCCAAACTTTTCCGTATTGGCAGCTGAGATGGTTTCCATACTATCAGCCCTAGGCTGACCATGGAGAGTTTCCCTACAGCCCCAGAAGACTCAAAGAGAATGAGAAGGGCCTTTAGCTATTATCGGCTTTCCCTGACCTTAGCTTCACCTCATCCATCCCTGGCCCAAGAGCCCCATTCCTTGTTCAAATCTTATTCAGGACACCTCCTCAGTGTCGTACTCCAACATTTGAAACTGTTCCATCATCAACTGTCTTCCACCTCTGTTGGAAAACTTCTGCATACTCAAGAGGTATAAAGAAGGTATGAAGGGCTTCCTGACATCCTCTGTCTGGTCAAGAAATCTGACTTTACTCTTTTCCTTTTCCAGACTGTGTTATTCTGGTCCCACTCAACAGGTCCCAACCTACCTTTCAAACCTCATCTCCTACTGTCCTCCTTCTTGAACACTCCAACCAACTTATGCCCCCTTAAAACACCTTCTATTTTCCTACCTCCATATTTTTGCTGGTTTTCCCCTTTGGAATTAGTCCCCCGTCCTTGCCTACCTATTTCCCATACCTCAGAGTCCACCTTGGGTCCACTCACCTCTAGAACACCCTGCCTGCCCCTGCTCTCTCTTAGGCATTTCTTCCACACTGCCAAAGAGCACTGCTTTTCTCTGCATGTGTCATCCTATAACGAGGAGCAGTGAGACTGTGTGCATATTCCTTTGTTTTCTTTAGTGCTGCCTGTACAGCAGAAGCACTTGGTAAATGTTTGCTTATTGACAGGATGATTGAGAAAGTCAGGAGCCCTTCCTCCCCCAGGCATGAAGACTTGCAGCAGTCTGTTCAAGGCTGCACGAGCAAGATTCACCAGGACCAAATGAGAAATAAATAGGTGCACAACTATTTACCCCCTTGGTTTCTATAGAGTCATTTGAGGAAGTGCCACGGCAATGAGTTCAAGTTCAAATTCAGCTCTGGCCATCATGGCCATCAACTATTTCTAATGTGCTTTTAAAAGCCTACTCCTTCCTGGAAAAGTTTAAAATTTAAGCCACAAAACCTCAGGCTTTCTTTCAATCCTGCAGACAGAAGTTTCTCGCCATTTTAGGCTGTGGATTTCCTCCAGCACAGTCCTTTTCAAAATATTGAAAAGGTGTTTTCTAACCCAAACCCTTTCACCACATCATGGTTTACATGACAGAACACTGCACAGGGGTAAAAATTAACTCCGTGGTGTTTTTTACAATTCAGATATTGGCTAAGTAGACATAACAACTAATACACTGCAGCAGCTTTCATGCAATATGAGTTCCCTTCAAAAAGTTTACACTGGCAAAGTTTTCAGGGAATAAACATCTTGTGGAAATTGGTTCATTCAAATCTGGGCTCCAAAGTGGCTTTAAACACACAGCAATTATTTCAACCATGAAGAGACAGGTAGACTGCAGACACAAATCTGTAATAATACGCTTTATGATTTCTTTGGGGTCTATTTTTGCTCTCCTACATCTACATGAAAACCAAGAATCTTAAAACACCAAAAGCCACAGTTTAAAAACAAAACCACTTTTCCAAATCCCAAATGCAAGGATTCAGTGGGGAAGGGTCAGGAGTCCTCTCACCGATTCACATCCATTAAAGTTAATTCCAGTGAGGACATAACTTCCCTATAGATTCCATGAAGTTCAACTACCATGTCTGTTTGTATCTCAACTTGACTTCTCCTAAGGTAAAATAAGTTTTACGGAAAGAATTGTTTTTATATGTTTGCTTTTGATTTACTGATTTGTAAGAGATTTGAGGCAACAGAGAGCTCTGCTGCCCAGTCTTGGGAAAAGTGAGGCTGCTTCTGCACAGTCATTCCTGGCCTCCTCTACCAGGGGCCCCAGACTGTTGGGGAGAGCAGTTACTGTCCTCCAGCAAGATTATCCACTGCCATCAGTGAGGCCTTGAGGCCAAGGAAATGAGAGGGAGGGCTCATGCCCTGCCTGTGGCTTTCTTTGACTTGGCTGGAAATAATGGATTTACTTCAAAAAGAAGTTTTAAGAGACACATGTGTTCACATACAATCATTCTTTTGAGGGCGTGTCTGTTTTTAAATGTCATGATTCACCCAAAATAACATATCCCCCATTTCTCACATCTAGCTATCTTCCAGAAAGAAGAATACAATGTGTGGAGGCATACTGGAAACTGGGCGCCACATTTCTTCACTAGAAATCGAGTTTTCTCTAGCATTAAGCTTTTGTGCTCAAAGAGAAAAGTGCAAAATCTTTGGGAGGAAAAAACAAAACGACCTGTCAAAATTTCTTTTAGCGCCTGTGACTAGTGTTAACTTACATGCTCTCAGAGTGCAGTAAAAAGCCTGCAAACTGCTGCTAAAAAGAGGATTTGACCTTTTAAAATGGGAACTCCCCCACCCCATATCCATATTAAATAGGCGAACCTTGGGAGCTCTAGAGTTTTAGATTAATAAGTGAAATGAGGTTGAATTTTCAGAAAAAAGGTTTCCCTGTAGGCTGCAGGCTAATCAAGGTGTTCTAGACCTACATTGTAACAGGAGGTAGAAGACAGGCCCTAAACCTTTTAGCCATTGTCGTTACCACCTGCTCAGAGTCTAGTTCCGAAATGAGGCAGGTGGGGAGTTACGAAAATTTAGTAAATACAAAAGTCCCGGACGCGACCGCCCGCAGTCTGCGGCCCCTGGCGGTTAAGCAGCCGCGGCGATCCTGGGTCTCCACCACAGCAGCCAAGACCGGCGCGCAGCAACCCGCGCTGCTGAAAGTTGGAGAGCTCCCAGCACGCCGACAGAATTCGGCGGTGGGCGCCGGGGGAATCCCTTCCAGCGTCGCAATTAGGAAAGTTTTGAAAAGTAAGGACCCTAGACAGAGAGGGGAACCATCCTTTCCCTTAGCATAAGAAACATTCCGCGCCGCGCCAGCCGGAGGCTGCTCGCACAAGGCCATCCGCCCTGCTTGGCCGGGACGCAGCTGGTGCCTCCCAGCTCCCCACCAGAACCGGTCCAGGGGGCGCGGAGACAGAGAGGCAACTCTGCCGGACTTGCTGTTCCAGACGGAAACGCTTCCGGGCTCCCTGGCCTGGGGGACAAGGGTTGAATTCAGCAGTCGAGAGGGCAAGGCAGAACTACCAACTCCAGCTCGGACGCCCGGGACCTGCTCTTCCAAGCCCGCTCGCGTTTCTCCAAAGGACGCGCCGCACAGCCTTTGCGCCCCCGGCACCCCACTCCGCTCCTATATGGTTTCCCCCAAACTCTTCCCGGGGAGCTGCACAAAGCACAGACGGCGCCCTGAAACTCGCCGGGCACTCGCCAGACATCCCCACCTCCGCCTCTCGAACCCCCCTTGTCGCGTTCTTCCCGGCCCGCACCGCTCTCCTCGCGTAGATTCTGAGGAGTCAGAAGCAAACCACGAGAAAATGCCTTCGCGAGGAGCCTCCCTACACCCGCCCTGTCACTGAAACAAAAGCGTAGGGAGGAGGGAGGTGGGAGAGGAGGCGGGAGGAAGGTTTAGAAAGAGGATGGGGACAGCAGTAGGAAGGAGCTGGGGAGGGGGGTCAAGGTGGCGAGCAAAGCCGGGGGCGCGGACTCCGCTCCCGTGCCGCGCAGCGGGTCGCTTACATGCCCAGGTCGCTGTAGGTGTTGAAGAACTCCATCTGGTTGCACGCCTGAATCCAGCCTACCACCCAGGTCTCGTGGCGGGGGATGGGGGGCATGACCACGCGGGCGGAGGCTTTGAAGTAGGGGGTCTTGTAGCGCAGGACGATGGGCGAGGTCTCCTCGATGCGCGTAGGGCACTGGTCGATGGTGGCGCACACATCGTACACCACGATGTTCTCGCGCCGGATCCGCGCCTTGCAGGTGATGCTTTGGATACAGCCCATCCTGCGGCCCGGCGCCGGCACAGCGCGGCGTGGGGCAGCGCGGGGGCCCGCGCGGGCAGCCGGGGGCGCCCGTCACGCCGGCATGGCTACGCGCCGCTAGCTCCCGGTCAGGCTCAGCTCGCACCTAGGAGCGGGGAGCCGCCGCCGGGCATCCTTGGGGAAGCCCCCTCCTCTTGCAGCCGCGTGGGGTCCCCGCTGCCCCGACGCCCGCCCACGCCCGCCCCTCGCACCGGCAGGGCGGGCGGAGGGTGCACTCCTAGGAGGCGGCTGGTGCCCTCGCCGGCTCCAGCGCCGGGGCGGAGGGCAGGGAGGGGAGCGGCGCTGCGAGGAGTGGTGCCCACCCCGGGCCGGAGCCCCCCGCCCCTCGCCGGAGAGGAGGAGGCGGCAGCGGCGGCGGCATGGAGCCGGGGGAGGGCGGCGGCGGCAGCGCCCGGTTTGTCTGCCTCCGCGGCGGCAGCAGGAGCAGCCGCCGGCGCCGCCGCCGCTGCATGAACCTCTGCACCGCGGCTGCCCCCCGCGTGCAGCGCACCCAGCGGCGGGCGAGCGGGCGGCCCGAGCGGCAGGCGGAGGCAGCAGCGGCGGCGGCGACCGGAGCTCCCGCCGGCCCCGCCCCGTAGCTGGACCGCGCCGACACTCCTCGGTCCGGCCGCCCCGGCTCGGGGGGCGCCACGAGGCTGCGGCCCGGGGTGGAGAGCCCCACCGGCTGGGGCGGCACAGGACGTTCTCCGCGGAGGAAACTGGCTGTACGCCATGAGTTTTGTCCCTCTCCGGCTGCCGTCCGGGTGGGGGGGGGGGTAATGTGTAAGGGTGGGGGTATTTAAAGGGCCGCTAGCGCCGGGGTGGGGCCGGCACGTGGGGCTCGGGCGGGGCGGGGCCCTGGTAGGTGGCGCCCCGGGGTGGGGGTGGGGGAGGGGGGTGGGCCCAAGCGCCACCGGGTGGGTGGGGCCGAGCAGGGCGCGGCGCTGTCCAGAGTGGAACTCGGTAGCCCAGTAGGGGCTGTGGAATGAGTGGGGCAGCAGAAGGGTTAGGGGAAAAGCTTTATCAGAGATTGGTCGTTATTCAGAATATAGCTTGTTGGATTAGATTTAGGCTTGAGCCCTCTTAGCATCCTACCTTCAGGAAGGGTGAGGTGCGGGCTCCAGCAATGTTACTAAATGCAGTGGATTTGCCTCTTTGCCTGACTGGGTTTGTTCTGGAAGCTCTTCTTTCCACCATTGTGTGTAGTGGGGGTACCGGAAGAATCCCTCCGAACTACAACACTAAGTCACCCATACGCCAGAGTTTTGGCAGACATTGGGCATTGTGTACAGTATGACCACGGTCGTGTGTCTCCTACTGCAGTCTAATGTGCCAAACAGGAAAAATATTTAGCAGATGCTTTTACTAGGCATCTTCTTACATTTATATTTTCAAAGCGTACAGCATCTAGGTATTTATTCTCCGATCATTGAACATTTGCTGGATCTGCTGCCCAAGTGTGAAATACCGACCAACAGGCCGCAGGAGGTGCTAGAGTTAGTCTTTAGCTAGGACAGGTGTGACGAGTAATTTGAAAATTGATTGAGATCGAAAAGCACCCTTCATCCTTATTTTAACTGTTCTGACACCTTGGTTCACTTTATAGCTAACAAAAAAGCGGTTTTTCCCTTTGATGACTCATCTCTCTCATTTTACCATGTAGCCGCAGACCTCAATCACTGGTCCTTTCATTCAGCAAAGGACCTGGCAGGAGCCAAGCATAGTGCTAGGTACTAGGTATTCGAAGTTGGACAAGAGCACGTGGATCACTGGAGAAAATAAACCTGTTAACAAGTTATTATAGTAAACTGTGACACCTGCTTTAGTGGAGCTGTGTATCCAGTGCTGTGAAAGACCAGACAGGATAGCCACTGAGAGATTTATAAGAGACTTTGCTCAAGCAGTGACATTTAAATTGAATACTAACAGAAAGAGTCTCACCGAAAAGAGAAAGGTAAATGGGTAGTACAGGACCAGCATTTGGCAAATGCAAAATGCGTAGAGGTATGAAAGAACTCATCTATTCTGGGGGAAGAAACTCAGTCAAGGCATTTCTCAAAGTCTTATGTGTCGACCATGGACATCAGAATCACTGTCCAAGCATCAGTTGATTGTTGATAGACCATATCTTTTTTCTTTTTAAAATTAGACTACAGACTTTATTTTGATTTTACTAGTTTTTCCACTAATGTCTTTTCTTCCTAGAATCTAATCCAAGATATGATGTTGCATTTAGTCATTACATCTCCTTAGTCTTCTCAATCTGTGACAGTTTCTCAGTCTTTCTCTGTTTTTCATGACCTTGACATTTTTAAAGAGGACTGGTTAGATACTCTGTAGAATGTTCCTCATTTGCATTTATCTGATGTTTCCTCATGATCAGACCAGGATTTTGGATTTTGGGGATGACTACCATGAAGATGAAGTGCTCCTCTCGTTGCATCATGTCGGGGGTACGTGCTAGCAATACAACTTGTTACTGGAGATATTAACCTTGATCACTGGGTTTGGTGAATAATTTTGTTTTTTTTACTTTTATTTTACGTTCAGAGGTACATGTGCAGGTTTGTTATATAGGTAAATTGTATATCATAGGGGTATGGTGTACAAATTATTTTATTACCCGGGTAATAAGCATAGTACTCAATAGGTAGTTTTTTTTCAATCCTCTGCCTTCTTCTACCCTTCACCCTTTAGTAGGGCCCAATATCTGTTCTTTTGATAGGACCATATCTTAAACTCCAGTGGAAGCCAAACAAGGCAAGCCATGCATTTTGAGAAAAATTACTCTGCATCAATATAGAGAATAGAGGAGGCAGAGTTTCAGAATATTGTGATGACAGATATTTTGACCTTCTGTTAGCTAGGGTGGTGCTGTGGGGCTGGAGAGGCCTGACTGCATTTGCATTTGAGAATCACTTAGGAGGTAAATTTATTTACTTGGTAACTGAACAAGGAGACAGAGTGGAAGCAACTTGGGATTGTGGGTGAAGTTATGTTAAGTTCGAGGTGCTTGGAGGTATTTGTGGGGTGGGCTGGGGTGGGGTTAGAGTTTGAGTTTCAGTGGTTATTAGGTTCCAGGCAATAGACCAGAAGGAAGGCATTTTATTGGGGAATGTAGTTATCTTTCTTAATTTGAATTGTCAGGCTGCAGTTTTATGGATAAATAACTCCTTTGTCTTCTGGTGTGACATGTTAAGCCTTCATAAACAGGAAGGAGAATGGCAATCTTTCCCAAAATATAGGGAAATCACATAAGGAAGAATATCTTATTTTTCAAACTTAAAATAAGATATTGTTATATTTAGTAAAGCCAATAAAATGTAACATTATTCACAGATCTGGACCTTTGACATTCTAAAAGGGTTCATCCATGACCTTGGTGAGTCTCCAAAATCATGAATGTCATCATGGCATATAATTTCCACCATAAAGTTCAGTAAAGTGTAACAAAAATGTAAAGAATCTTTTCAGACTCTTAATAGTTCTGTGAATATGTGGCCAAAGTAATTTCTAAAGCTATTTAAATATATTTTGCCATTAAAATAAACTCTTTACTTCATTACCTTATATCTTTACCTTATTAACACCCTATTTCCCCGACTCTGCAAAGAAAAAAATTGATCACAGTATGAGAATTATTGTGCAGATGTCGATGAGAAAGGAAGGAGAGCTAAGTGGCACTGGGACACAGATGCCAGTGTTGGGAGTGGTCATGCACTAGTTGAGTGGCTGGCAAGTACGCTCTGGCCTCCTGGCAGCCCCATTTAAATTTGTGTCCCAGCAAATTACCTCATGACAGGGACCTTTTGCGTTATTCACTGGGGATTTTTATCACCTATGCATATTCAGTCTGCAAATGCCAATGCAGGACTATCTGTAGCTAAAATGAAATCCCCAGACTTGCAACAGTTTCTCTGCGGCTGCTCTTCTAAGTTTCTCTTTCTCTCTCCTCATGGTAAGTCCCTTGCCTCTATTAACACCTTTAATGCTATTTCACAGTTGCTTGCTCACACTTGTCTCCCCCAATAAGCTGTTCATTCCTCAAGAGAATGTGCCACCGGCCGGGCACAGTGGCTCACGCCTATAATCCCAGCACTTTGGGAGGCCGAGGCGGGTGGATCACGAGGTCAAGAGATCGAGACCATCCTGGTCAACATGGTGAAACCCCGTCTCTATTAAAAATACAAAAATTAGCTGGGTATGGTGGTGCACACCTGTAGTCCCAGCTACTCAGGAGGCTGAGGCAGGAGAATTGCTTGAACCCAGGAGGCAGAGGTTGCAGTGAGTTGAGTTCGTGCCATTGCACTGCAGCTTGGGTACCAAGAGCGAAACTCCATCTCAAAAAAAAAAAAAAGAATGTGCCACCATGCCCTATTCCCAGCCTAGTGTGTGGCACCTAGGTGCTGCTCAATAAACATTTGAATGACTAAAAGTATTCTTAAAAATCCTTTAAAACATTATTTCTCATACATTATATTTAGTAGAGTGCCATCCCTAAAATGTAACATGATTCACAGATTTGGACCCTTGACATTCCCCATAAGCTTCCCTATAAGCTCTGTCTCATCACCTGCAGCAAGCACGTTTTACTCTAATTCTTTCTGCCCTGTACGTCTTTGTCCTCCCACTCTTTTCTTAACGTGCCTCCTTGATGTTAAGTGCCTCCATGATCTCAAGGGTTATCAGTTCTAGACACCACGAAATGGGGAAACTCCAATGACAAGACCTTGACAACAATCATTTCTTGTGAATAACTTCATGGAGTTTATTCTCAGGGCACAGCACAAATGATCCTTTGTACTTCAAGCTTCTGATGTTCTAGGGCATGACAGAGCTCCTCAGTTCCCCGAGTGGGAGCCGTGCTGTCCGCTCTCCAGGAGGCTGGCCTCTGTTCTTTACAATCCACTCCTTCAGCTGTAGATGACTCGGTTCTTCCAGAAGCAGGGCAATCTCTGACTTTATTTTTCCTCTTGATTTGTCAATTTGTCAAGAGAGCTTTTTAGAAACTCTGGGTCACAAGGGCCTGTTTTCTAGTTGATCTTGCCAAGAGTTTTCAGAAACTATCAAACAGACTACCAAGAGATGTTGAGGGCTTGCCTCTGGAGCTGTTAAAAATAGAGAGGGATTTCTGTCTCACTTAGGTGGCCCAAAGGCAAGAGATTAGTCTCAGGTCCAAGACTGCAGGATTAAGGAAACAACTCCTTCTTGGTTGTGAACTCTCCCTACCACCACTTCAGAGCCAGGGTTACTAATTTCTCTTCCAGGATAGACTAAGAAACTCAATATGGAGTGGACTATGGCAATGGACTCAGGCACTTTGCAGAAGTCATTCAGCCCAAGATGTGGCAGCCATCGTGTGGTTTAAGTAGTCAATACTTACCAAGCTTTTTCCACCAGCCTTGCACTAGATTAGGCCACAGAAACTATGAAGAAGGATACCTTGGTTCCTCAGCTCTTCTGTTATAGATCTGCTGTACCTATCTCTGCCACATTCAAAGTCCTTTTCTGTGTCCTGATCTGTCAGATTTGACACTCTTAAAGAAAACTACTTTTAATCCTATGATTCTGCAAATCTTGATTCTCCTCTTAGCTTCTCTGACTCCTCTTGCTTTCCTCATTTTCCAGGGTCATATTTCCCAAGGGTCTCCCCTCTTCTACCTGAACTCCTCAGGGTACTTATCCATGTTTTAACTGGCATTTTTCATGGATGTCTTCCAAGTTTGTCTTACCAGTCCAGCATTTCTCCTGAACTCAAGGTCAGCAGGCCCCTCTACCTGCTAGATGTTTTCATTTGGATGTCCTGCTGTATCCTCCAATCGCAGTGAGTTGCTACCTCTTTTTCTGTGAGCCAGTGTCTCTTCCTCAGTACCCTGTTCCTGGCGGAAGGCACCAGTGTCTTCCTACTCTTAAAGCCCAGAACCATCTTAGGCTCCTCCCTCTCCATCTTTGCCACTCTCATCTAACACATCAAGTCAGAGCACATTTTGATCATGTATTTCCCTACTGTGGAAACCTTCTGTGTTTTCTTATTACTATTAAATTCATCACAGATCCATCAGATTGGTATTGAAGTGCTGCACCATGATGGGACCCCAACCAACTTGCCTTTGTAGCCTTGTTTCCCTCTACTTCCTACCCTCTCTGGGCCTCAGGTCCAGCAAATGAGTCATCAGTCCTTCAGCAGTTTCCTTTTCTCTGTTTGGTTAAGGTTGTGTCCTCTGACTGTATGTTCAGTTCCACCCTGTTCCATGAAAATGATGATAACCATGTGTGTCTCATTCTTGGCATAAGTCTGTGAGGTACTATCATAATCCTCTTTTACAGATATAGGTACAGTGGAAAAGAGAGAAAGGAGCTTCCCTAAGGTCACAACTGGTAAGTGGCCAGGCTAGGAGTCAGACCTCCCTCTGACCACATGCGAATGACACTCTGGTTCCCGTGAGAACTCCAGGGAGCACTTCAGTTATATATGATCTCTCTCACCCTAGATTCCTGCTGAGAACATGCGGTAGACACTGAGTAACTGATGCCTGAATGAATAAAATAACAGGGTTTTGTAATAGATTTATAGATAGATCAAAGGAGAAGGAAGAATCAAGGATAAATCCAAGATTTCTAGGCTAATAGCTTAAAGGACAATAATACCATTGTCAAAGTGAATCACATGAGACTAGGAGAGTTGAGTGGGTCGAGAACTACAATGATCTTGATGTTAAAGTATCCAAGTGTTCCAGTGAAGATACCCTGTGGGGGAAGTCACTAATGAACACGTCTTGTTTGAGTGGTCATTTTAGAAATTATAGCTTAGTACAGTTCCTTCCTTCTCCAGTTTCTCCCTCCTTTCTTTTCTTTCCTTTTCTTTCCAGTCTTTACTTTCTTCCGGAAATATCATTGAGCCTTTTCTTAGTGCCTGTTATTATGATGGTACTTAGAGATTCTGAGGCATATCAGATACTACGTGTAGTTCTTACCTTATTAATAGCACTCATGCTTTTAAAAATACCATTTATTTACATGTCTCTCTTGTGAATACATTGTCATTATCTGGGTTTGTGTGTTGTATTTAATTCGATTTTGTGTCCTTAGTCCTAAACACAGTGCCTGGCACTTCGTGTGTGCTCAAATGATAATGAGTAAAAGGTGGCCTGGTGAGGAGTAGGGGAGAGAGAATTACAGGTTAAGACCAGTGCTTCTCAAATTATTATGCACATACACATCACCTGGGGATCTTGTTAAAATGCAGTTTCTGATTTAGTAGGTCTCAGGTGGGGCCAGAGATTCTGCATTTCAAATGAGCTTCTAGATCTTTGTTACTCAAAATATAGTCTGAAAACCAGCATTATTGGCATTCAAGTTCAAGAAGCTTGATGGAAGGGGTAATGTACTAGGGAGAAGCAGAGAGTTTAGTATGGCAAGCATAGCACATGGGATGCATGGATGGGGAGAGGTGAGGTCAAAAAGGGGGAGCAGGACCAGAGCCTGAGGATCCCAATGTCTACATGAGGCAGAGGGAGGTATCGTGAAAAGCTAATGCAATTGGAGTCTGATGTACATGAGTTCTAATCTCAGCTTGGACAAGTAATAGCTGTATATTTTCCATATCCCTAGGCCTCATGTTCCTTGTCTATAAAATGAGAATAAGGAGAACACAATGCCATTTTTATGAGGTTGTCAAGAGGATTAACTGAATGTAAATCTCCTAGTGCAATGCCTGGGACGTGGTAGGTATTCAGTAAGTGGTAGTGAGCATTGTCAAGATTGCTTGTGATGGACAATGTGATAGAGTAAACATAATCCCTGCCTGTAGGAATTTCCAAAGTGGTCAGTTTTTAAAACGAGCCTCCTGGCTATGGCCCCTCCATTTATCCTGTTTCAGTTTCATGACTGAAGTGGGTTAATGGTCAATTGGTTGCACAGCTTGAGGCCCTGGGTGGGATTACCACTGGCAGAGAAACCCAGGTCCCTGAAACCCTCGGCAGAAGGTCATTATCTTCTCTGGATTTGCTTTGGACTCATTCACATTTCTTGTACTCACCTTTCCTATTTTTTCTCTTCCTACTTCACCCATGGGTTTCCCTACCAAACACTGGCTGACTTTGGATAAGGTGTGTTTTACCACAATCCCTCTGCATGGATCAGGGACTGGGATTTGGTCTGAGGATTTATCCAGCATCATATTAGAGCAGCAGTTTAGTGCTGGTGCATTTCTGCAGGTATTTCTCATCAGCAGGGCTGGCGGCTGTCCAGCTTGTTGCTGTGTAAGGCAGAGCTACCCCTTGTCCTCTCCATCTCCCTTGCCATTGCCACCATTCAATCCTCACCCACTAGGGCACTGATCTCCAAAAGGCCTACAGTGGAGAAGGAAATAAGAGAATTTCTATTTTCCTTTATTTTAAACATTTTCTGTTAACATCTATATTTTATGTATGTTTTATTAGTGAATTTATAAGTGTGCCACTGACATATATCATTTATTGTTATTATTATTATTTTGAGACAGAGTCTCACTCTGTTGCCTGGCTGGAGTGCAGTGGTGCTATCTCAGCTTACTGCAACCGCCACCTCCTGGGTTCAAGCAATTCTCCTGCCTCAGCCTCCTGGGTAGCTGGGACTCAGGCTGAGCTGGTGTGCACCACCATGCCCCGCTAATTTTTGTATTTTTATTAGAAACGGGGTTTCACCATGTTGGCCAGTATGGTCTTAATTTCTTGACCTTGTGATCTGCCCGCCTCCACCTCCCAAAGTGCTGGGATTGCCGGTGTGAGCCACCGCACCCGGTGACATATATCATTTATAAATTAATAAATAAATAAGCAAACCTAAAAGGCAACTACTGATCTAGACAACAGCAGTTCCTTCTAGCTGGTCTCCTTGTCTCAATCCTTTATTTTATATTATACTCTGAATTATCTTTCAAAACACACTTCTTATTGTTCACTGTTTTATCTAAAGCCATTAAGTCACTTATTCATTCATAACTTGCTGAGCAGCTGCCATCCATCAGGCATTGAATGAATGCTGAACATATGAAGATGGACAAGATACTGCCCTTGTCCTTACAGAACTCAGGGCTCCTTGTGACCTCCTTCTCTCATGTGTGATGACAAAGACTTTATTATCTGGCCCCTTCCTGCAGTGTAAACCCTTACCCCTCCACTCACATTTAACCATGTCAAGGTTCTTGGTGTTGCCCAAATAGTTTGCCATGTGCTTTTTATTTTTACATCCCATAAGCATGTACACACTGTGAGGGCAGAGACCTTGCCTTTTTTGTTCAGTAATCAATCCCAAATGCTTAGTATAGCACCCAACATATAACGGGCACTTATAAATATTTATTGAATGCACGAATGCCTTGCACATGTTGATTCCTCTTCTTTGAGGTCTTTCTCTCTGATGGATGTGTGTCTACCCTTTAAAAGTCACTTCCTCTGTAAAGCCTCCTTGCTCCCTGGCTCCCACATACAAACCCTCCCATGCACAGTAAGCATTTTTTCCTTTTCCTGGTTGCTCTGAATATTCCTCCACATTAGCAATTGCCAGGGTGTCCTGCAACTGCTTGTTTGTGTGTCAGTCTCTTCTGCTACTGTATATGCTCCTTTTGGGGTTGTCACTATGTTTTTCATTTTTATATCCTAGTGCCTATCTCAGACTAAATAATAATGGTATCAGAAAGGAAAGAGGAATGGAAGAAGTGAAGGCCAATGTCCTTGTAGATCTTGCTGGACAGAGACAGTGTAATGTATAAAGGGCTAGGTCAGGCCCTGGTGGTCTTCTCTTCAATCACCCTCCTGTGAAGTACCGAATTGTGCCCCTTGGAAGATATCTTGAAGTTCAAACCCCCAGTAACTCAGAATGTGATCTTACTTGGCATAGCATTATTGCAGTTGTAATTAGTTAAGAGGGGGTCATACTGGAGAAGGGTGTGCTTTTAATCTAATATGACTGGTCATTCCTTATAAGAAGACACGGATACACTGAGAGAATGCCATGTGATGACAGGCAGAGACGAGTCATGCAACCAAGAAACATCAACGATGAACGGCCATGACCAAAAGCTGGGAAGAGGCAAGAAAAGATTCTACCTAGAGTCTCAGAGGGAACATGCCCTGCCAACACCTTGATTTTGGACTGCTAGCCTCTGGAACTGGGAGAGAATAAAATCACTGTTGTTTAAAGCCATGCAGTTTGTGGTGCTTTGTTGATACAGCAGCCTAGGAAATGGGAGCATCTCCTCAACTTCAACTGAGGCCACAGGCACCTCCCTGCAAGCTCAGCATCATCCCTGCCTGGACAGTTAAGTTACACCTGGCTAAGGTACGTGCATCCTGGTTGTGGGCTGAATCTAATCCAGAGCCTTGTTCCCAAGGTGCTGTGCCCACTGTAGTCCCTGGTCCTTGTCACAGAGTTTCCATCTCTGCCCTATGCCCCACGTTTAAGAACTGGCATCCCTCTGTCTTCTTGAGTGTCCCAACTGGATTCTCCACATTTGCCCTTCTCCCTTACCCCAACCTACTTTTTTTACACAATAATCATGATCTTTTAAAAATTGGAGTAAGATTGTGTCACTTATTCTCAGAAAACATTTCAATGGTTTCCTGTTCCTCTTGGGACCCCATTTTCAGTCTTACCATGCGGTGACTATGATAAGTGCTTCATGAGCTGGCTCCTGGCTGCCTCTCTTGTCTTATTGTGCCGTGTTCTGTCTCATCTGTTCCATCTCCACATTTTCCTTCTTTCATGTCACTGAATGAGCCAAGCCTCATTTTCTACCTCAAGGCCTTTGTGCAAACTCTTTCTTATGGTAGGATCAGTCTTCCTCCTGTACCCCTAATTGTACCTGTCCTGACCTCCAACTTCCAACTGCCACCCTCCAGTCTCTGTGCTTTCACATAGCCAACTCATCCTTTGTACTTCAACCTAAATGCTACACCCTCAGCAATGCTTTCAACCCCACACACCCAGCCAGGGCTCATTATTGTGCATTCTTAAAGCCCTCTGGACCCTATTTCCCACAATACTTATTGTATGAGTAATTAGATAATAATTTCTTTGATTATTATTATTTTTTTTTGAGATGGAGTTTTGCTCTTGTTGCCCATGCTGGAGTGCAATGGCCTGATCTTGGCTCACTGCAACCTCTGCTTCCCAGGTCCAAGCGATTCTCCTGCCTCAGCCTCCCAAGTAGCTGGGACTACAGGTATGTGCCACCATCCCTGGCTAATTTTTTTATATTTTTAGTAGAGATGGGGTTTCACCATGTTGGCCAGGCTGGTCACAAACTCCTGACCACAGGTGATCCACCTGAGTGTTGGTATTACAGGTGTGAGCCTCCACACCCTGCCTGTAATTATTTAATCTGTCTTCCTTGATAGATTACAAGCTTCATGAGGGTAGAAACTATGTTAATTTTTTTCATTGCTATTTATATCTAGCCCTCAAAACAATGCCTGATACCTAGTGACTGTTGAGAAAATATTTCTTGAATAAATGAATGAGTTTGGGACCTTGTCTTGGTAACCTGCCTAGTATCCCAGTCCTTCTAGAGACATTGTCATACCTCACTCTCAACACTCCCTCACCCCCTTGAGTGGAGAAAGATCCCCCAACTCCACCTTAGCACAGGGATCCTGCTGCTTACTCTCAGATTTCCTTCACACTACCTGCTTCTGGCTGTTCTTGGATCTGTTTCTGTTCTGTCCCCTGCCGGAACATATCCATTGATCCATCTTGGAAGCCCTGGTCCCAAGGCCAGGGCTCCTTGATGCTGTGTTGTACTTGTGGGATGAGATACGTTTCTTGCTGCTCTTGCTTTGGGGTCTCCACATTAGTTTCAGGTCCCCTCCTTCCTAGTCTGCCTCATCCAAACGGTGTCAGAGTCAAGTGTCTGGAGACACAATATGAGGATTTGAGGAGCCAGTGATGGGATCTTCAGGGATCAATTGTTCAGGGAGTGCTACTGTATGCAGTTTACTTAGAGAATCCAACGTGGGCCTCAGTCCAGGCTAAATAAACACAACATAAGAGCAGAAACCTTTGTGGCATTTACCACTAGGATAAATAATTATTTTTATTACTGCTAGAAACTATTGATTTATGAATAGAAAAGAAGTCCAAATCACATTAAAATAAAGGGAATGAGCAGTATAGGAAGAAAACAATACGAAAGGGAAGCAGAAAACCTGAGAATCCCTTTAAATTGGGTATTGTGTTTACTGGAATAGAAACTCATTTTATCTGCATCACTCAATAAGTATCACACACAGTGGAAGCAAAATAACATTAGTGTTTACACTTCCTGAGGCAGCTGGAGACAACAGCCACAATCCTGTGCTGACATGAGACAAGTATTGAGCAGGTCACACAGCACAGTTTCATTTCCCAAGGCCCCCATGGTGAGCGGGAAGGCCATGCTGTTTCCCTCAAATGTTTGAAGCACCATTGATTGTGTCTTACATAAGCCCACAGCCTGGCACTGGGAGCTTCATAGGAAAGTTGTTAAGTCTGAGACTTTGTGTCTTTCAGTTAACAAAGGATTGGTAGTGGTCGTAACTCCTTTGGTCTTGGGAAAGTCACATAAATTCTTTGAGCCTCAGCTTCTTTGTTTGCATTTGTAATTCAAAAAGATCTTCATGAATGTTTCCAGATTTCCTCCTGTTTTTGTCTTGGGAAACCCCTTGATAACTGCTTAGGACAGGAGATGAGTATCTGATAAAGAACTCCAGATCTGATAAAAAGATGCTAGTCAGTTCTTCGATAGAAATAAATGTGAGTTTGAGGGATGGGAAGAGACTAGGACAGAGAAAGCAAGGGAGAGAGAAGAGAGTGAATAGTCTACTAAAATGTGGAGGGACATCTACCCATTAGAATACGGGGGTCAAATGTTCAGTTTTAAGTGGTTTCCATTATTTTCATGTGAGAGAACTACTTCTCTGTATCTCCAAATCTTCAACACAGTATTCTTTACATACACAGTCTCTGTGTGTATATGTGTGTGTCTGTGTGTAGATTAAAGAATATGAATGAGTTCTGAAGCTGGGTTGATTCTAGGGCAAACATATAGAAATAACTATAAGTCAAAGTGGAGACCAAGAGTTGAGAAGTTACATGAAGTCAGAGTCAAGGGAGACTATGAGAACATTAGGCCCCTGGAATTGACAAAAATCTTGAAAAGGAAAGTGAATTTCCTAGTGACATGAGATGGGAATTTAAGCCAATCTAAATCTCTCTCAAGGAGAAGGAAAACCTGAGCACATCTGGGTCACATGTAAAAGGAGTAAAATAGACATAATGCAAGAGCAGAAATCTTTGTGTACTCTTACGTTTGGAATGAGTAATTATTTTTATTACTATTAGAAACCGCCCTGTACTGACTACCTTATATGGTTGACATGAGTTGAGAAGGATAATGCATGTGAAAAGCTTTATCAACGTCAGATATTGTTATTACTGTTTTAGTGGACTTAAAGCCTTCTCTGCTTGTGTCCCAGACTTTATCACCCAATTCCCAATCTGGAAAGTATTACACAAGGTTATTTTTTTGTTCTTTTTTGTTGGAGATGAAGGGCCACCCCATGGGACAGCATCTTCCTGAGCATGCTATGGTAATAGCTCAAATAAATGCAAAGCTGAACAATTTGGCAGCAGTCTGGAGAGACTGAGCAATTTCCTGCTTGAAAAAAGAAATTAAAATACTACATTAAACTTAAGAAAAATATGGGTGACCAATGAGAGGCAATTCTGCTCCTTTTCTAGATAAGAGAGAGTGACGGGTCCTGAAAAAGGGAATCTAAAGAAGTTCTCAAGGGAAGGAGTAGAAGCAAAAACAAAAGTGATCTTCTCTGTTTCTTATTTATTTATTTTAGAGACAGGGCCATACTCTACCACCCAGGCTGGAGTATAGTGGTGTGATCATAGCTCATTGCAGCCTCAACCTCCTGGGCTCAAAGGATCTTCCCACCTGAGCCTCCTGAGTAGCTGGGACTACAGGCATATATTACGAGGCACAGCTAATTAAAAATTTTTTTTTTTTTTTTTTTTTGTGGAGACAAGGTGTTGTGATATTGCCCAGGCTGGTCTTGAACTCTTGAATTCAAGTGATCCTCCTGCCTTGGTCTCCCAAAGTGCTAGGGTTACAGGCTTGAGCCACTGCACCTGGGATTCTGTATTTCATCTAAGGTTTACAGGGATGTAGAAACAATTGAGCAGAATGTGTATAAAGGTGAAGACATCTGAACAGAAATGGTAAAAACCAAATAACAGACTGGGGAAATTAGTGTGATGAGATACGTGTCAAACAAGAAAACCACTCCCAGGCACATTAGACTAGGGCACTGACCCCCAATGCCCCCAGGTGGAAGACACTGTCACCATGGCAGGCTTTGTCCAGAAGATTAGATAATTTCTAACATGTAAAATGGGAAACTTTCCAGACATCAATCTGGGGAAATTGTAGGGCTGTCCTCATTTGTTTTCTCTCTTTCAGGGATGCCTATTCTTTACTGCCTGTTGTCCAGTGTCTGAAATTTTGTTCCACAAAGTTTGTTCAGTTTTTAAATTATTTAAGGAGGGAAGGTAACTTAGACTATTTTTACTCCATCTTGGTTGGAAGTGAAAGTAGACATAAAATAGCTTGAGGTGAAATTGCTTAAAGATCTGACTTATGGAGCCTCAGATTCAAAAGAATAATGCCATCATCATGAAATCCTAGAACATGAAAACCCTAGAGCATTTAGGGAGCAAGAGGACAATCTCAGCATACCTAAAATCTGCACAATTTGTTCCATTCTGCCTCAAATAGAAGCACTTGCTGGGCCCTGCTGAAAGCCTTACTAGAGTAAGGCAGAGGAGCCCCTGTCATCACTGGATGCTAAGGCTCTGAGCTTATCCTTTGTTTTAGTGAACGCACCTGCCCCAGGGCCCTGGTCAAAGTCGAGTCACCTGGTTTCCTTGAAGACTATTTCTACGCATGTTTCCAGGGAAACAGGCCTGAGACCCATGGAGCTTCCTAACACCTCAACATTAAAACTCAAGACTAAGACAAGACGCCATCCTCCCAGGGCTTCAATTCTGGCTGGAGACAGGAGATAATGAGGAAGTAACATGGGGTGAGTTTAAAACACAATTAACTCCACAGCAGCAGATGTATGGTAAATTGCTCTCTTTCCTTGCAGCAATTCAGATTTCCTGGGTTGGAGGGACCTGTTGATATAAGGAGTAAGAGTTGGGAGCTTTCTGTGCTGTAGGGGAACTGACGACCTGGATGGTTGAGCATCCCTGATGACTGCCCAATGGGAAAAGATCTTGAAATAGAATTCTCAGGAGGTTAAGCTTCTCCCTGAGACCTAGAATCCTTGTTTCAGAGTCTGGCCAAATGGCCAAGAAGATTCTTTTCTAGAACTCCTTGGAAGTCAATATCATTTCCCTTCCAGTTTTTTTATTGAGTCAGAGAATAGAACTGAATAGAAACCAGTGACAAGGAGGTGTAGTCAGGGTGGGCCTGACAAGGGAAGCTCCCGCCTCCTTGAGTGATCATGAAGCCTTCTTTGTTTGGGCAAACTGTGATGGCTCCTATAATGATGATAGATTACTGTGGTGATGACGGACACCAGGTGTCATCTCTGTGCACAACACATAGCGGGCGCTGCTGATTACGGGGTATGAGCACAGGTGTGTTCAATGCTTCTGAATCAGCAGCAATGCCCAGCATAGGTCAGGGCACATAATAGGTGTATAGCAAATGCTCTGAATGAACAAGCCAGAGAGTTCCATAGTGTCATGGATTTGGAGAGGGCCACGTTTAATGAGCTCTTCCTGGGTGTGCGGCACCAACAATGTGTCATACAAAACGCAAAACACCTCACCTGCCACAGAGAGTTTTCCAATCTGGGCATAAAAACTGTAGTACAAAGTTGTCACGTCTACAAAAGCAGTGTCTCACAAGTCCCGGGAGAAAGAGATCACTTCATTCTATCTTTTTGCTTAAACAGTAGCCCTCTGTGGCACTGTCTGTTTTCTAGTTAGCCTGTTCCCAAACCCTTTTTAGGGCATTTTCTGCATTGTAAATCTCACGTCCTCAAGAGGAAAGCCAGGTAGTTGCTTTCCCACTTCCTTGCAGCTAGAGCATATTTACCAGATCCAAGTTTTGCCAATCAGATCCACTGATGGAAGACTTCAATTAGGGAAAGAACTGAGTAGGGAAGCAAGTGCTATAACCCATTTTCTGATGAGGATAGCTGTGGGGCACTTGGCTGTTAGGGGCAATAGAGGCAGAGTTTTGGGCTTCCAGGACCCAATATCAGGGGTGGGGTCTCTGTTGGAGCCAACCAACAATGTGGTCCAAGTGTTGTCTTGATCATGTTATCTCCAAGCCTGTCCTTCTGGCCGTCCTGGAGGTTTTCAAAGCTACTCAATATCTTTTAATAAATTATTTTTCTGCTTAAGGTAAATGGAGGTGGTTCTGCTATGTGTAATGGAGAACCTGATAGATATGCCTCTCAGTTGTTGGTTGTTAAGGGCCAGTGCTTCCCGTTTATGTGAATGCAAATTAAACTCATTTGTTCTGTGATTCAAGGTACAACTTTCTAAGAGTTGCTAGGTCAGAATGAGCAAGCAAGTCACAAATTACCCTTGAAGGAGTGAGTAGAAATCACACTTCTGAAAGCTTCCTTATAGTTTCTGCTTTCTAAATATACTTGGAATAAATCACGTTAGTTTGCTTCTGTGCCTTCACCATCCATTTTTGGTAAGTACACCTGGATACCCAAGCCAGAGATGTGCAGTCATCCCAAACTCTTCCTCCCTGTCACCTCCTGGTTACAAGCTTCTACATTTCATTTCATTACTATTGTTTAAGTCATTGCTCTTCTGTACCTCCCGACAGCTCCTGTCCTGCCTTAGACCTCCATCCATGGTGTGTCTCCCCATTCAGCTCCCTGCCTCTAGCCTCTTCACATTTCAGGTCATCTTCCATGCCACCCAATTTAGTTAGGTCACTCCCCCTTCTAGGAGGAGACGAATGTTTGAGCTTCTTATGATCTTGCCCCAGACAACCATTTTAAACTCACTTCCTGCTACTTTCTCATCATCTCCTATGTTCAGCCACCCACCTGTCTCCAAACACCAGGTTCTCATTGCTGCATCTCAGAGTGCACTGCTCTTTCTTCTCAAAATGTCCTTTATCAAATCATGCATTTGGCATACTCCTACTCATCCTTCAAGATTTTGTGAGAATGCCAACTCTGGGAGACAGATTCTGCCATTTCCAGCAGAGTGAAATACTTTTTGTCCCCACTGTCTTCCCAAGGCACCATTCGCCATCTTCTAATATATCATGTAACCAGTTCAGTGGAGTTACTGACTGAAGCATGTATCTTTCCATTAGATGATGAGAATGTGAGGGGTAGAGCTGGAATCCTCTTCATCTATGAATCTCCAGGGCTGAGGACAGTGCCTGACACTTTGTAAGTACTCAGCTGATACTTATGAAATTAATTAATCAATGATAAAAGCAATTTCAGGAAAGAATCTTGAAACTAATCTGAAACTTTGGGAACCTGCACTTCCAAATAGAGGCTGTTACTAAAGTAATAAGATTCTAGTCTCTCCAGCCATAGCTGTGTTCTCTCCATTGGGCCAAAGACACCCTCGTCCCCCAGGGGAATTTTTCTGCACAGGCACTTAAAGGCAGACCCAGAAAAAAAATTGCATACCTGCTAATTTACAAACACCTAGATATCTGGAATGGTAATTAACACAGAGCTCACTAATAGAGAGTAATTAATAGTTAAATGTTGGCATTTAACAAAATGATGTTTTCCCCTTTTTCTACCCAAGCAATGATTTTAAGTTGAAGATGCTCAAAATGGCTGGAAATGGGAGGAAATCCTTCCAGACATCATGTGTATTTAAAAGGCAGTGCTGCTTGTGGGCATCCTTCATTGCTATCATTAACCACAATGGTAACAGCAAGCATTTACTGAACCCCCGCCAGCTGAGGCAGAGGTGCAGAATTGAAGGCAGGCCCACTTTCACAAAAGTCTTTCATACAAAAACAAATTATGCCTGTAAATTAAATAAATTTAAAGAGAGACAGGTGATTATTCACAATCCAAAAAGACTCTCTGCTATACAAAAGGATCTCCCACAGGGCTCTTTTGAATAGGAAACTCCAAGAAAGTACTTAAAATATCATTGAGTTTATAAGGAATTGATTAAGAACTAATTCTTTTAGAAACCAATATATTGCACAGCAGGGGTGTAGCTCCCTTTAGAATTGCAGCTCCAATTTTTGCCTTGTCAGCAACCTTCACACAGCAACACTGTGCAAAGGAAAGTTCCAGACAGAGTCTGGAACCTGGGCTTGAGTCTGGCCTTTGGCCATGCTGACTGAGCATGGGCAAGCTAGCCTCAGTGTTTTCATCTGAAACTGGGGCCGACAATCTTGGAGCAAGAGGTGAAAAAGAGACTGAATGTGAAGGGGCCTATGGCATAGGTGGTTGTTCATTTATTTGCTAGGGCTAGCATAACAAATTACCACAAACTGAATGACTTAACAGAAATTTATTGTCTCACAGTACTGGAGGTTAGAGATCCGGGATTAAGGTGTTGGTGGGAGTGGTTCCTTTTGAGGGCTATTCCATGTCTCTACCCTAGCTTCTGGTGGCTTGCGGGCGATCATTGGTTTTCTTGGCTTCTGTTGTGTCATCCCAATCTCTGCCTACATTGTCGTATAGACTTGTCCCTGTGTACACATCCAGAACAACCCCATCTCAACAAATTACACCTGTAATGCCCCTATTTCAAAGTAAGTTCAGATTCTGAAGTACTGGGGGTTGACACTTGAACATACTAATTTTGGTGGGGGAACCCAATTCACGCCATAACAACCCATTATTGCTCTTAAGTCACTGAAATAACAGATAAGCTGTGTTTTTCTCTGTTAGTTATTTTGCTTTTCTTGGCTAGATGTTGCCAAGTGAAAGGTATTTTTGTAGAAACAATAGCAAGCCACAAAGAGAAGCTCTTGGACACAGAAATTCAAGGCAAAAGGGAAATCTGAGCAGGGAGCAGATAGGGTTACAACTTGGGCAGCAAATCCAGCAGCAGTTTCGTTTATTCCTGCCATCCTTTTTGGGAATGGGAGTGTATTCAGTGTATTCATCAGCGTTTTGGTCACATCCTCCTTACCACATGGAGGAGTACGAGGGAGGCCTGGTATTCTTCTTGTCATGACTCACTTTTGCAGGAGGATTTCTCACACACTGGAATAATCCTTCTGTCAGGTAGAGACAGCGCTCTGCCTCCAGAGTTCTGCCAAACCAGCTACAATGAATCAGTCATTTCTTTCTAAGCATGGGTTTTATTCTTCTCCTCAAAAAGTGAATTAATGCTACTGTCTTATAGATTCTATTAGCGTTGAGTTGCCGGAGATTTGCAGGTCAGAGGCTGGAAGAAATAACTTTGGAGGCTTTCAAGTCTGTGACGTACTTGTTGTGTGTTCTGGCCAACACAGGGATCCTGGGATATTTGGGTAGACTGATTGTGGTAATGGCCTCATTTGTTCCCATCTTCCTGCATTTGTGCATTTGATAGTGATCTCCCACACTGCCTTTTGGTACATCCAAGTGTCTTGCTTTGGCCAAAGGGAGTAGCTTGAAAAGCGCTTGTTCTTTAGGGTTTGTCCCTTTGCTGTTCTTGCAGCCTTTGCCTCTGCCACTGCTTGATCAAGCTCAAGCTAGCCTACTGAAGGAAGAGACACCACATGGAACAGAGACAAGCTATCCCAGCTGAGCCATTTAGATCAGCCAGTAGGCTCTGCAGCTGATCACAGATGTATGCGGGAACCCAGCTTATATTAGCTGAGCCTGGCCCAGGCTGGCAGAATGGCCCAGGCTGGCAGAATTGCCCAGCTGAGCCAAACCCAAATTGCAGATTATCATATTTGTGAGCTAAAATAATGTTTTTTGTTTGTTTGTTTTTGGTTGTAAGCAACTTGGTTTTGGGGTGGTTTGTTATATAGTAAAAGCTTACTAAACACAGATATTTCCCCAAAGGTTTTTCTAGAGTCTAGTACCACTGGTGAGATCATGTGTTTTGAGACTTTAGGAAGAGTTTTCTATATAGCTGGGTGAAATTAATAGATAATAGATCCTAGGCTAGAAGGTGGGACACCAATCATGCTCTCTGCCTTTTGGGAGCACAGGCTTTGGAGTCAGCTGACTTAAAATCATGGCACTATGTCAAGGTGGGGTCACAGGTATAATAAACAACATAAAAATCTCTGTGACTTAATAAAGATGTATTCATTTTCCATGTCAAGGTCCAGTTATATAAGTTTGGTGTCTCATACATGTACGATCAGCTGCAGAATTGGCTGGGGGCTGGTTAATATAAGAAAGCTCAGCTGGGATGTCTTGTCTCTGCTCTATGTGGTATCTCAACCTTCAGAAGACTAGCTTGAGCTTGATCATATATATATATATATAAATATATGCAGAGATTTAGGGACTGTGACAGTTAATTTTGTGTGTCAACTTTACTAGATCACTGGATGCTTAGATCTCTGATTAAACATTATTTCTGGTTGTTTCTTTCAGGCTATTTCCTAAAGAGATTAGCATTTGAATCTTTTTACTGTGTAAGAAGATCACTCTGGCCAGGTGCAGTGGCTCATGCCTATAATCCCAACACTTTGGAAGGCAAGGCCGGCTACTCAGTTGAGCTTAGGAGTTCGGGACCAGCATGAGCAACATGGCAAAACCCTGACTCTACAAAAAATACAAAAATTAGCTGGCATGGTGGCATGCACCTGTAGTTCCAGTTATTTGGGACGCTAGGTGGAAGGATCACTTGAGCCTGGGAGGTGGAGGTTGCAGTGAGCCATGATTGTGCCTCTGCACTCCAGTCTGGGTGACAGAGTGAGACCCTGTCTCAAAAACAAACAAAAAACCCCAGAAGATATCCCTTCCCAATGTGGGTGAGCCTCATACAATCCTTTCAGGGCTAGAATAGAACAATAGGTAGAGGAAGGGAGGATTTGATGGCTTTGGCTTGAAGGCTTGACCTGGGACATAAATATCCTTTTGCTCTCAACTCTGTGGCTCACAGGTTTTCAAATCTACCCAGAGTAAAAGAAGTCATTATACGAAAAAGATGCTTGCATACACATGTTCATAGCAGCACAATTCACAATTGTAAAATCGTGGAACTAACTCAAATGCCCATCAATCAACAAGTGGATAAAGAAACTATGGTGTGTGTGTGTGTGTGTGTGTGTGTGTGTGTGTGTGTGTGTGTGTGTGTGTATACATGATGGAGTACTACTCAGCCACAAAAAGGAATGAATTAACAGCATTCACAGTGACCTGGATAACACTGGATACTATTATTCTAAGTGAAGTAACTCAGGAATGGAAAGCCAAACATCATATGTTCTTACTGACATATGGGAGCTAAGCTATGAGGATACAAAGGCATAAGAATGATACAATGGACTTTGGGGACTGGGGGGAAAGCGTGGGAGGGGAGCGAGGGATAAAAGACTACAAATATGGTGCAGTGTAGACTGCTTGGGTGATGGTGCACCAAAATCTCACAAATCACCACTAAAGAACTTACTCATGTAACCAAACACCATCTGTACCCCAGTAACCTATAGAAAAGTAAAAATAATTTTTTTAACGAAAGATAGTTCTGTTCAGTTGTCTTCTTGTTCAAATGCATAAGTCCAAATCTGGGTAAATCAATTATTCCCACACACAACTCCTTTTCCAAATGCTTACATTTTTATGTTAGTGGCACAGTTATTCTCCCAGTCTCAGTAATCTTCAGCCCTTTCTCTTTTACTTTTTGTAGTTATTCAAGTCTGTCCTTTCCACCTGCCCTGGTTTGGACTCAGGTCAGCTTGCATCATACTCCCTATAACCCATCTGTGCTCTGCTGCCAAATGGACCTTCCCAAACACCACTTTCATCATGTTATGGCTCCTCTGAGAATCTGCAATGGCTTCCTGCTACTATCACATCACAACTGCCTCCCCTAAGGCCAGAGGAGGCTAGATCCAATGATATGGAAGCTTCCAGCTTCCAACTAAAGATTTTTTTTCTCAGATCTATGTATAAGCCTGATTGTCCAGGAGAAAACATGTAAGTGGGGCAAAAGAAATACCATTTTCCTCTGTACCCGAGGGGTCTGAGCTGACCAATTTAGACATTTCTTAAATGAGAAAATAACTTTTGGGTAGTATATGAAAATATAACTTCCTAAAATGACATAATTTGCCCATATTTATTAATTGATGCCACTTTAGTTATCTGTAGCTACATTAGTAAACTATCCTAAAATTTAGTGGCTAAAAACAATGATCTTATTTTGTATTTCTGTGAGTTGATTGGGCTCAGCTGGGCAGTTCTTTTGCTGGTCTTACTTGGGTTCTTTTAGGCAAGGATAGTTAGAAAGAAGCTTGGCTGGGACAGTGGGGGCTCTTTCTCTCTTCTTGTAGGTTAGAACCTATCTCTCCCCATGTGGCTTCTCCATGTCATCTTTCAATGTGGTCTTTCCAGAAAGACAGCCAGACTTCTTATATGGAGGCTCAGGGTCTCCAAAAATGTAAATGTGGAAGCTTCCAGGCTTATAAAGCTTAGACCTCTAATTGGCACCATGTCTGTTCTGCTATATTTTGTTAATTAAATCAAGTCTCAGGGAAGCTCAGCTTTAATTAATTCACAATAAAAGTATGAACATGGAGAGGAATGGCTCATTGGGAGCCATCGTTGGAGATGAGCTACTGCCTGTGGCTGTTCATGATTCATGACCTTCCCATATAAAAAATACACGTACCCTTGCAAATCTCATTCCAATATGGCGTCAGTTTAAAGTCCAGGATATTGTGCACTAAACTGTGTCCCAGAATGGGGCTTCTGGGATGAAGTTCCTTATGTGCATTTTTTCAGTTGCAAGGACCAACAAAAGAAAACAAGTGTCCGTATCCTACTCACTAACAGTTAGTTGAAAATTAGGCAAGAAAATGACAATTGATTCCCTGTTCAAAAAAAGGGGAAAAAAGGAAAGATGATCCGTCACTGATTCATAGCAATTCTGAAATCTGGCCTGACACATGTCCCAATTTTCTGACTTGAGGCAAGGAATAATCCTGATGAAGGCTCACTTTTGTTCTTTAACAGTGGTTCTGCTTAATTCTTGGTCTCACTCTCTGGGATCCGAGCTCTGCCTCTGCGTCGTTCCGCCTTTGTCATAGAAATGGCACAAATTTGTAGCTGCATATCTGTAATCCTTTCTGCCCCAGGGGAAGTTGGGGCCCAAAGCAAGGGAAAATTGTGGTAGCTCACTTCAAACATGCCTCAGTGAGCCCTACCTCCTTGTACTCATGCCCTCCTGTCCCTCCCTCACCTACTGAGTCTGGACTGTCCCTGTAGCCTGCTTCAATGAATGGAAGATGGCAGAAGGAACACAGCCAGCTCGGGGCAAAAGGTTTAAGAAGCCCTGACAGTCCTTGAGTCTGTACTTCCGGGATTCCTAAGAATGTAAGAAGTCTGTCTACCCTGTAGGAAAGACCACACAGAGAGTCCACGTGGAGAGGGAGAGGCCTGAGAATACACAAAAAGGGAGAGAGGCCAAGTCATGCCAGCATCTCAGGTGAGCTTCTACATCTCCATGCTATCTGAGTTTCCCTCACCTGGAAAGTACATGTGAGAATCCAAGTAAGACTACAGAAGAACTCCCCATGGAGCCTAGCCAACCTGTGGAACCATGAGTGATAAGAACATGAATGTAATTTTTAAGCCATTAGATTGGGGTGGTTTTTTTTACTGCAATAGATAACCAAAACATATATATTCACTCACTGAAAGTTATTTAACTAATCATAGGTGCTTGATATCCATCTGTGCCTGATATTTTGTTAGGCCAAATAGATGCAAAGCTAAATAAAGCATGGATTCTGAACTCCATCTTGTTTATATGTTTGTTGGTGAAAAATCTTTGTAAATAGAACTATTTTAATTTTATATTTTAAAGGCAAAATATTTGTGTTCAAAATATACTTGCATATATTTCTTCATAAAAGAAATAATTACTCTGAGATATATCATATTTTGCATTTTCTTCAGGTTAGATTTTTTAAATAGTGAAGTATACCTGAAGTTTTAAAAATGTAATTTAATTCAACAAATATTTTCTGAGTACTTACTATGTACTTCTTTTATATAATTTTAAAATCTATGTACTTGAGTGAAATTGGGTTGAAATTCAGATACTGTTTTCCATCTGACTTCTATTAGCTCACATGGGGTTTGTTGTCCTAAGTTACTTGGGGATTCTGTTTTTGTCTATTAGCATATATTCTTGTTACTATTATGCATCCCCTGGCTGTTTTCTTATTACTTCAGCAAGAATTGCATTCAGTTGTTCAGTTTGTAAATTACCTAATTAGCAGCACTATTTTACATTCTCTTTATAATTCTGTCTTCAGTTGAACTCCCTCCCCATCACCCTCTCTTCCTCTCTGAGTATTACTCCACATCCTGCTAATGAGTTCACGCTCCACCCTTGGCCCTCCATGAATTGCTGTCCAGGTATTTGCAAACCTTCTTGCCTTAATTATTGGAGAAAAAAATTCTCTTCTTGGGTTTTCCTTGCTAGACTCAGTTGACTGAGTTTCCAGTCAACTTATGGCTCATGTGTCTTTGTTTTTTTACAAAAACAGGGACCATAAAGCAGAGAGGAGCCCTGCATATCATATGATTTTACAGATGAGCACACTTTGGACCAGGGAGCCAAGGAACTTGCTCACAGAATCACTGTCGCTAAGGGTAGATCCAGGACCAGAACCCAGAAGCCCTGACTTGACTAACACAATGAATGCACTCTGAAACCTTGTCACACTGATGTAAACACACCCACTGATGACTGATTAATCAGCTTTTATTTACAATTATTAATGAACTTTAATTAAGCCTCTTCTCTAAAACTGGGAGAAAATAACAGAAAAAAAGAGAAGTATGGTACACTTAGAAGCTGTAAATTGTGTAGCAGTAGGTCATAATGTTTTTAGGGTTTAGAATTTTGGTGAACACCCTTGCACCTCATAGTAATTTATTCAATAAATACTTATTGAGCACCCACTATATGCATACATATAAGCATGCATACACACATAAACCAAACACAAATTTTCCCTAGAAATGTGTGAAATCATGTATAATATGCTCATAAATACCTTTATAATACATATAATTACAAGTTTCATGCCTGTTGCAATGTACCACAGATTTGTTGCTTCTTTGGGAAAATGGACACTGTGATTCATGGATATTTTCTCTTTCTAATCATTCCCACGTCCTCAGTTCTTAGAATCATCTGAGCATTATATTTCATAATAAGGGATCTCAAATTCAAATGTGTTCCTGGGGCATACAATCAGTGTGAATCAGTGAAGCAGGCTGGGTGTTACACAGGTAAAGTAGGGGAGACTATGGCAGCCTTGAGACCACAAATCCTGTTTAAAGGGGGTAGTTGCTATGTCAGGTGATTGTCATCATGTGGAAATTCAAGGCCCAGTATTTCTAGAACTTCTGAATTTTCAAGAGACACTGGAAATCTTTATTTTTGTGCAAAATCTCCAGATGTTTTTAATGTTGGTGATCAACGAAAAAATGTAAAACCACTGTGTGGGCCAAACTAAACATGTTTACTAGACTTAATTCCTGGGCAGTTTGCCCCCCACCCTGGTGCTTGCCTTCCTCATGTCAGAGATAATGGTATCCAGACTCCTCAACCATGGGATTTTCTCACTTCCTAAGAATTCTGTAAGTAAGAGCCTTGGGTGCAGTGGCTCTTACTCACTGACCTCTGTGATGTGGTCAATCACCTAATTATTTGCTTGGTCAGCCTCCACTTGATGTCATGAGAAAATCAAAATCCCTTAATAGACTAAATGGGAAAACAGTAGCTGCTTTTGAGATGATCCAAAAGGATTGCCTTTGCCTACTTTTTATTAGAGATGTATTACTTATTCTAGAAATTAAAATAAAAGCCTGGATGCAATGGCATACACCTATAATCCCAGCACTTTGGGAGGCTAAGATAGGTGAATCACTTGAGTTCAGGAGTTCAAGACTAGCCTAGGTAAGATGGCGAAACCTCATCTCTACAAAAATATATACAAAAATTAACTGGGTGTGTTGGTGCACACCTGTAGTCCCAGCTACTCAGGAGGCTGAGGTGGGAGGATCGCTTGAACCTGGGAGGCAGAAGTTACAGTGAGTGGTGATCTTGCTACCACACTCCAGCCTGGGCAAGAGTGAGACCCTGTCTCTCTCTCTCTCTCTCTCTCTATGTATATATACACACACATATATGTGTATATATGTATATACGTATAGATATGTATGTATATATATATATGTGTGTGTGTATATATATATATATATATATATTTACACACACACACACACACACTTATAGTATTGGCAGTACCATCTCATGAGTGTGTCAGGTGCCCATTCTTACATGGATCATGCTAACACATCTATACATGTGTTTCTTCAAACTCCAAAATATTTATTCAACCCAAAAATAAGTGTCTGGTATCAGCTCAAACTGTTCAGTTCAAGGTCCTCAAAAGTCTCTTCATCTTCAAATTAAATTTTCTGTTCTCATTGCTTGTTTATTTCATTTGCTTATTTATCAGCTACTGAATGAGTAGCTTCTGGGTGTCAGATACAGTTTTAAACACTAACAATATCACAGGGAATCACAAAGACACAGCCTATTGTCTCATAAAGCTTACACCTACTGAGGCAGCTGGGAAGACTGTAGTCGAGTAAAGAAATGAGTAAGTTGGTTTCAACTAGTGATCTCTGTTATGAAGAAAATAAAATGGGGCAATGTGATAACATGATTAAGGGAAGGCTTTTCTGCAGAGTTATTAGGGTGGGAACCTGAATAGTGTGAAGTAGACAGCAATGCAAAGGTATGAGGGCAGAGGATTCCAGTCAGGGAACAGACCTGGAGCCAAAGCCTCAAGGCAGAGATGGGTTTGATGTGTTCAGATATCAAAAAGACAACTTGTGTGGCTGGACTTCCTAGACTGACTTCTCTACAGTATTTGGCACTGTTTACAACCCTAGTCTTGGCACAGCACTTGGCTGCTTTCTGCTCCTCAAAATCTTCTTTATTTGGCTCTCTCCAAGGTCCTGAACATAGCTGTGCTTCCTTATGAAACTTATGATTTCAGGTAAATTTTGCCCCTTGCATAGAAGGGGCAAGGCTTACTATCATCTTAAAACTTAAGGCTTCTTCTCTCTGGAACCCAGACACATTTTAGTCCAGAAAGATGATGTCCTGAACTACAGTGATAGTGGAGGTAGAATCATGGTACCTGATAGCCTCTTAGGCATGTGTGTGTAGACGTGGATGTGTGTTGTGGGAGTGTGGGGACATATTCAGGGTGGATGATTCTAGAGCATCAAACTTGAATAACTGGGTAGATATTGATGCAGCTTGTTGAGATTCAGAAAGCAAGAGAAAAAGCAAGTTTCATTTAGATGCAGAGCAGGGTGGGTGGGGACACACAGTGGAAGGAGAGGCAGAATGGAAAGAGGGTTAAAAAGAAGTTCATGAACCTGAAGCTGGGACTCTAGGAAAGGGGCTTTTACTGCCATCTCATATTGGAATTCCAAATAAAGGTTGACATAATGAGAATATGGTTCTATAGTGTTATCGGACTCTATTATTCTTCTGTGTTAGAATCAAAGGATTTTACAGATTGGTTTAGAAACTCAGCAACAAGAAAATTGCTCCTTAATATCAGAATGCTACAAATGTTAAACATTTAAAAAGTTAAAAATTGAGGCAATTCCCTGAGAAATTCAGGCCAGAGTTGTTTTGGTGTCATTTCAATTTTCCTTCTATCCAACTAAGTAGATTTTATTATCATTGGTTTTGAGAATTAGAACACAGGTGGTAGACAGGGCCATCATTACTGTATATCCTGGATAGTGTTCATCGATCATTACAGAAAATTCATTAGATACTTACTATGTGCCAGACGTCATGCTAGGTGTTAGGGATACAAAAATGTAAGGCACAGGCCTTGCCACAAAATTATGAACAAATCATACCTGTGCTGAACTTTCAAACTAGTGATTTCTTAACTGACAGATACTGCTTTTTTTTTCCATTTAAAAATACAGCTTTATTATGTATTTTTCTTCCAAAAGACACAGATATCTAAGATTGATAGACTGAAGAAATATGATTTCTAACTGCTTTTTAAAAATAGTCTGTTAATGTATTAAGAGTGTGTGTGGCAAGAACAGAAAATCAAACATCGCATGTCCTCACTCATAGCTGGGAGTTAAACCATGAGAACACATGGACACAGGGAGGGGAACATCACACTGTCATTGGTTGGGGGCAAGGGGAGGGAGAGCATTAGGAAAAATGCCTAATGCATGTGGACCTTAAAACCTAGATGACAGGTTCATGGATGCAGCAAACCACCATGGCTCATGTATACCTATGTAACAAATCTGCATGTTCTGCGCGTGTGTCCCAGAATGTAAAGTTAAAAAAAAAAAAAAAAGACTGTTTCTGTGGGCTGAGCACAGTACTTTGGGAGGCTGAGGTGGGTTGCTTGAGCCCAGGAGTTTCAGACAAGCCTGGGCAATATGGTGAAATGCCATCTCTATAAACAATACAAAAATTAGCTGGGCATGGTGTTATTCGCTTGTAGTCCCAGTTACTGGGAGGCTGAAGTGGGAGCGTTACTTGAGCCCGGGGGGTGGAGGTTACCCTAAGCCAAGATCATGCCACTGCACTCCAGTCTGGGCAAGAGAGTGAGACCCTGTCTCAAGCAAAACAAAACAAAAAGAGTCTGTGGGACCCACTTGTGTTTACTTTTTACAAAACAGCCCTACAATTTTAGAGACTATATAGGTCATTTTGAAAAGTAAAGAAGTCTAGTAGTGTTCAAACTTGTTTCTGATTATTTTTTTTTTAAAGAGTTCATTTCACTTGGAAATAGTTTGCTTGGTTGTTACTTATGAATCTTCTCACTTGGAACTCTGATACAGTAGCTTGAGGACTTATGTTCTGGCATTTTGATGGAATGGGTTTATTTTCTCAACCCTGGACACCAGTTGCTACTTGTGAAAGACAGCAGAGGATTGAATCTCTCCCCATAAGGCTCCTGGTAGCTCTGTAGAAAATTTGGCCACTGAGATGGCCTAGGCTCTGTTACTGCTTTCCCTAATTGTGTGTGTGTGTGTGAGAGAGAGAGAGAGAGAGAGAGAGAGAGAGAGAGAGAGAGAGAAAGAAAGAGGGAGAGAGAGAGAAAGAGAGAGGGAGAGGGAGAGAGAGAGAGAGAGAGAGAGAGAGAGAGAGAGAGAGAGAGAGAGAGAGAGAGAATGGACTTTAATTTTTCCTTATTCTCAGATGGGGATAGTGTTCTCTGCCTTATTTGTTGCTCTGAAAGTAAAATTATACAAAATAGGAAAATAAATATGACTGTGCCTAGAAAAAAATGACTTATGACAATTTAAGATATAATTAATTAGTGATACTAAATCAGTATTACTCTGCATTCCCCAGGATAGGGTAATCTAGTGGTTAAGACTCTGTTTTGGCTCTTACTAACAGTGTGATTGTGGGCAAGTCACTTTATTTCTTTGAGCCTCAGTTTCTTTATCTGTGAAAGAAAGATAACTTTACCTACTTCATACAGTTGCTGTGAGGTTTGACTAACTTATTACCAGTAAAGTGATTACCCTAAGTGTCTAGCACACGGAAAGTGTTTGCTTCATCAAGTGTTTGCTTTCCTTAGTCCTGCCAAGTCCAAGAAGACTTTACAACTCTTTGCAAATGTGTTTGTATAGAAATGACCTCCTGTATCCTCTTATGACCCACTGAAAACCAAGAATATTTGCAAAATGGAGAGACATCATGGACCCAAGCAACAAAGAGTTGAAAGACCTGAATTTTAATTCTGGTACTTTGGCCAGTTGGCCAGATAATCTTGGACAGACTCTTTGTTTATGGTGGTTAGCATGTTTGCAATATGCAGATGAGGGAGGTGAGGTCCTGATTCATTTCCTCAAGCTAAAATAAATGGTCAAGTCTCTCCTACCTTTGAAAACCAACCAACCAACCAACCAACCAGCCAACCAGCCAGCCACCCAGCCAGTCAATACTCAGTCAAACATTTCAATAAAACGTTTTCTCTTTTTGGCCATAGTCAAGCTTCTTAAAAGGTCTGTTGGGGGGAAATAGGGGAGGGACAGCAGGGGGTGAGGAGTTGGGGAGAGATAACATGGGGAGAAATGCCAGATATAGGTGAAAGGGAGGATGGCAGCAAATCACACTGCCATGTGTGTACCTATGCAACAATCTTGCATGTACTTCACATGTACCACCAAACCTAAAATGCAATTTTAAAAAAAGTTATCTGCATCAATCTCATCAATTTTTCACCCATGTTCACTTCTTAGCAAGAAGTATAGCAGTCTGCTTTGGCCTCTATAACTTTGTTGCACCTAATCTGGTTAAAATCATCTCTTCATTGACAAAACCGGACGCCTTTCAAAATTCCTCTTCCTTAACTTTCAGACACAGAAAAGAAGGCAAATGACCTTCATGGAGGATAAATAACATTTTCAAGTTTCACTCCAGGCATAGCAATTCTTGATGCTGAAATCAAAATTGCCATTTAAAGGAATTTTATTCTGATGAAAACATCTTATATTCAGATACAAAATGTGAATTATTCAAGTAATCAAGGAAACTAGGTCTACTAAAATATCTTACTGTGACATCAGACACCAAGAGTGAAGTCTGATGACAAGCAAATGATTAGAGCACAAAGCAATCTGTTGCTTTGTTCTTATATGAAATAGTGATGGTGAAGTAGGCACCTGCTGCCATTTGTACCTGATGGATCCTAATATATCTAATCATTCTTCCTCTGTCCAATCAAAATGCATTTGTCCTGTATCACATACCATCAAACCCTTCTTTGTTAAGAAGCCTCTACAAAGATCGAAGCAAAATGTAAAAAGTAGTCATTTGCATTTCAACAGACATTTTCAAGTTATAATTTTAGGCACATAGGTAGGTGAGTATGGGCAATACTTTTGGTTAGGGGTATCTTTTCCAAGCTCCCTGAAATCCCCACCTGGAGTAATTTGCCTTTTAATGGGACATTTGGTGAAGCTGCTACCCTGAGTGAGTCATATCAGAGAAGGTTTATCATTCTCAGAAGCTGTCAAGATGATTAAATAGGGCTGTTGTGCAATAGGTTGCAAGCAACCGCAGCAATAGAGTGGAACAAACACTGGACTGGGAATCAGGGAACTGGTTCCACTCTCTTAACCGTGGTACTGTCAGTAAAATGAGGGGCTGGATTAGATTATTTCTAAGGTCATGTCTAGTCAATGATTCTGAAGTCACTTAAAAAAATTTCCTCTCTCTACTGACTCTGCAGCTCTCCTCCTTCTTTGACCTATTTTTACCTTGCCTGATTTTACCACTACTTTCCAAAATGATTATTTCTTATCTCTCGGTCTTATCACTTACTTTCTGGCGGTTTCACTCAAAGATAAGCCCAGGAAATATGCATCTTACAAACATATTGTCTTTTTTCTTTGGAGATAGTATATCTGTCTGCTAGGTTCACAGCAGGACAATTACATGGCAAATTTGGGATGCGTCCAGAATATTCACTCTTACAAAGCAAGGCTCTTTAGCCTGAACTCTTGGCCCTTTTCTGAAGTTGTTCACTGATGCTTGTGTGAAATGCCAGTTGGGTGGCCTGGTTTGAAACCAGGTAATTCCACTAGACTACAGGGCCCTATCGGGGGTAGACTACAATCTCCCCATGCCTCTGCTCTGAAAGTGATTTTCTCTAAAGATTTTCTAATTCTGAGGATGATGAAACCATTTATATATATTTTTTCTTGCTCTGGTTTCTCAAACCCAAGCTGACAGAGGGCTGGAGCCTGTAGGCTGTGGTGACCCACCCATTAAACATGTCAACAAGAATTATACCTTCTTTCATGGGGCTCATTTAGCATTAAAATAATGAGCTTTTTAAAAATAAAAAATAAAAACCCTCACAACTAGAAATACTGTGAAATTTCAGAACATCAAGGATAAAGAGAATATACTAAATCTTTCCCTATAGAGTTGACAGATAAAATACAGGATGCTAGTTTAATTTGAAGTTCATATAAACAATGAATACATTTTTTTTTCGAATAAGCATGTCCCCAATATTTCATTGTTTATCTGAAAGGTGATTTTAATCAGATATTCTGTATTTTTATTTGCCAAATGTGTCTATCCTATTTCCTGGAATAAAGCTAGATCACCCAAATATAGCATCAGTAATAGTGGATGGTAAAAGGCAATATGAGTGATGCTTTCAAAATTCCAAGACACAGTGATTTTTCAACCTAGAATCCCATGCCTACCCAACTCATCAATGAAGTATAAGGGAGAAATTAAAACATTTAAAGGCATTCAGGCTGGGCGTGGTGGCTCACTCTTGTAATCCTAGCATTTTGGGAGGCTGAGGTGGGCAGATCACCTGAGGTTGGGAGTTTGAGACCAGCCTGACCAACATGGAGAAACACTATCTCTACTAAAAATACAAAAATTAGCCAGGTATGGTGGCACATACCTGTAATCCCGGCTACTAGGGAGGCTGAGGCAGGAGAATTCCTTGAACCCAGGAGGCAAAGTTTGCAGCGTGCCATTGCACTCCAGCCTGGCAACAAGAGAGAAACTCTGTCTAAAAAAAAACAAAGACATTCAATGACTCAATGACTCAGAAACATTATTTTTATTATAGATATCTTAGAAAGTTATCCATCATGTGTTCTAGTAAAAGTAGAGAGTAAATCAAAGGAGAAAGACATGGGGTCCATGACAGTGTGACTCAGGTTTAGAAAATCAATGAAGGGGCTACCTAAGATGACAGGTGCTCAGTGGAACTCAGGTAATAGGTAAACTTCTTTGACTGAAAGTAATAGAAACTCCAACTCAAATTAGAATGAAAACAACGACAAAAAGGCAGGGAGGGCTCTTAGGTTGATTTAATGGTTCAAAGATCAACAAAGATCCAGGCTTTTACTGTCTTTCTCTTCTGCCATCCCTGGCATTGGCTTCTCCAAAGGCTGCTTTTCCTCTTGGTCATAAGATGACTGCCAGAAGCCACATATACACCATGGAATACTATGCAGCCATAAAAACAGATGAGTTTACGTCCTTTGTAGGTATGCGGATGAAGCTGGAAACCATCATTCTCAGCAAACTGACACAAGAACAGAAAACCAAATACCTCATGTTCTCACTCATAAGTGGGTGTTGAATAATGAGAACACATGGACACAGGAAGGGGAACATCACACACTGGGGCCTGTTAGGGGGCGAGGGGGTCTAGGAGAGAAATAGCAAGGGGTGGGGGATTGGGAGGGATAACATTAGGAGAAATACCTAATATAGGTGTTGGAGGGATGGATGCAGCAAACCACCATGGCCTATGTAACAATCCTGCATGACCTGCACATGTACCCCAGAACTTAAAGTATAATAATAATAACAAAAAAAGATGACTGCCAGAAGCAACCTAAGCAATGTTTTTTGTTTGTACTTAGTGGGAGAGTACTGACTTCTCCCTTCCAGAAAGTCTCTTCTCACATCCCATTGGCCCAGAGTAGACTATGGCTGCCCATTCCCGGAAGTATCTAGCAAAGGAGACTGAGTAGCCTTGATTCTTCCATTCAGTGTCTACTGTGTATGAGGCACTGCTCTAAGCACTGAGGATAAGGCGGAAAGTAAAACAGACAAAACTTCCCACTTTTATGGAGCTCACATTTAGGAAAACAGACAATAAGCTAAGTATATAAAATATCTATATGCTATATGGTGATAGGTGCTAGGGAGACAAAGCAGAAGAGAAACTAGGTAGTATCTGGGAGGGTGATGGAATTTTAGGGAAGCTGTTCAGGAAAATCCTTACTAAGAATGTAATGGGGAATCACTCACACTCTTTCTATGACATGTACAGGACAAAACATCCAGGTCAAAGCAGAGGGACAGAGAGCCTGGGAACAGAGGTCTCCTGGGGAAAAGGGAGACTTTCTAGAATACTTGATATAATAGAAAGTTAAAAAATAGTGTTGGAATCAGGAGAAATAAAAATGTGTAGGAAAGAAATTATATACATAGAATACTACTTGGCTACTCCATGAATTAACATTTACATAGTCACAGTACTGTAAATGCTGTTATTAGTTTTCATATTTTAGAATGAACTGTTGGAGAAAGTATGAATGATGGAATTATAATTACAAAACCAAATGTAAATGTTATCAACTTGAATGCTCTAAGATTGCAGTCCTGAAGATGGGAGGTAGAAGAGCTTAGGGCAAGGCTAGGAGCACCAGTGTTCTCTTTGTACCCACTGGAGTGTTAAGAGAAACTGTCTATGTTTGGCAGAATAAGAAAAGATAGTGTATGTTCATTACTTAAACTTTCAAAAGTAAGCAAACAATACAGGAACTAAATATAGTGTTATAACTGTATTGGGAAGGTGGGGCAGAAAGGTGGGAGGTGATATAAATGAGTTAAATCTTATAGAAACACATATATACCACAAAACCACAAAAGAACTACAGTAGTTCTATGTGACTATAGAATAAACATGTTGAGTTAGTGGGGTGACTTTGGGAAGGCAAGACTGGAGGTGGGAGTGAAAGGCAAACTATTGTTTTTGTTACTAGTTCTTTGGTAAAGCATGACTTTTGAACTATGTGTATTCATTACTTTGACTTAAAGTCTGGTCTCCATTCTAGAATTTTTTTCTGTATTCTTAAAACTGACACATGCTTATTATGGAAAAGTTTGAATACATAGAAAATTGTCTAGTATTTATTTATTTATTTATTTATTTTTTTGAGACAGAGTTTCACTCTTGTTACCCAGGCTGGAGTGCAATGGCGCGATCTCGGCTCACCGCAACCTCCACCTCCTAGGTTCAGGCAATTCTCCTGCCTCAGCCTCCTGAGTAGCTGGGATTACAGGCACGCGCTACCATGCCCAGCTAATTTTTTGTAGTTTTAGTAGAGACGGGGTTTCACTATGTTGACCAGGATGGTCTCGATCTCTTGACCTCGTGATCCACCTGCCTCGGCCTCCCAAAGTGCTGGGATTACAGGCGTGAGCCACCGCGCCCAGCAATTGTCTAGTATTTAAAGGCAATTCTTAAACTATTGATGTATTTTCATTCAGTCTTTTAAAATTGATTATATTTATACACATTTGTGATTATATTGAGTTAGAATATATTTTGGTGCATTCAAATTCATGAATCTAAATTGATTAGCCTAGATTCTATACATAATTTTTATCATTTAACATTTCCATCAGGACTGAAAACAAGAGCAAAACAAACATGATATTAAAGTATGTGAGAGAATAGTAGCAGTAAAATTAGCCAGTTCATCAAGGAAACTAGATCCCAGCAAACTGAAGTCAAGTTCATACTGTTACTAAGTGAGAGCTATTAACTACTAGCCAAAATTAAATTACAGATTTGTTTCATATCTGAAAATGATAACATACACATCTTATATAATGAAGACATGGATTCATATCCTGTCTTCCTCACTGGTCTTGGCTCCCACTCCTCCCACCCTCGCTCAAAGCCCCAGCCACTCCAATCTAGCTGTATGTCTCCAAACATACCAGGCTTCCTCCTAGTTTGTGCTTCAGCCATGCTGTTTCCTTTTCTTGAAATCCTTTTTCCAAGCTAGTTTTCCTGGAGAAAGTGTTATCAATCCATTAAGTCTCAGCTCAAACTTTCCATCTCCTGTGATGCTTAGCTAACTCCTTCATGGATATTTTGCTGCTTCTTTTCCTTGCGTGACCACTGAACTTGACCCATGCCATGACTAGGGTATTCACGGTGTGGAGTGAAGAGTATGAGTGTAGAGTCAGACTGTCTGAGCTTGGCTCCCAGCTCCACCTCTAACTGACCATGTGAATTTGGGCAAGCCACTCCACTTTGATCCTCAGTTTACTCATCTGTAAAATGACATTAATAATAATACCTACCTCAATGGTTATGGTAAGAATTAAGATAGTCAATACAGGAAAAGCATTTGGCAGGGTAACTGGCCTACAGTAAGCGCTCAGAAACGTATGCTATTATTTGTTGTTGTAGCTGCTGCTGTAATGATTAGCTTGCATGTACAGCCATTGAGATTAGTGACTGTAACTTTTCATCTTTATGTTCTCTGTCTCACTATAGAATCTGGCTTTGTGTCCTTGAAAAATTGTGTAAGACTGATTGAATGAGCAAATAATTTACAGTGAATTCAGCTGGCTTTGCTTTTATAACTATTATTTTAAGGATGGTAGTTCTAACAGCAGACCTCAGAGTCATGCAAAAAGCTAACCAGCATTAATTCAATGAAGCAATATTTTTCTAGTTAAAACAAAGAACCACTTCCTGAATACATTTACTGTATTTTCAGCTCTGAGATGGAGCTGAAAATATGGGAAACACAGGGGAGATCTCTAGCAATGCAAGACCTTGCCTCTGTCCTATAATATTTTTTGAAGTCATAGAGAAACAGGTATTTATAGTCTATATAGATTCAGAACTAAATGGGATAATGCATTTCAAAGAGATGCGAAGAATTCTAAACCACAATACAAATGTGAAGCATCATTACTTTTAAATTATGTCATGAAATATATCTATTTGGGTTTTCCATGTTATTGCTTTACTACCTTCTCTATAGGATTGTTATTTGTAGGCTAGGGAGATTTCCCTTGAAGCCCAGTTATATTTAATGCCTTTGCAGTTATGTATGACTGACTTGTGACCTCAGGAGTAAGTTCTGACAGTGGTTGAGGTGGCTCCACCTGCCTGTACCTTATCCCAGAACCAAAGCTCCATTTGCTCCACTATTACAATGAGAAGACACTTCACTCCCCCTGCAAGAGAATCAGGTTCTGCTGGCAATTGTTTGAGCCTGACTCCAGGCAAGATGCTTCAGTAGTTACTTGGGAGAATAATAATTTGTCCTGCTTATCTCCAAAGGCTGCTGGAAGACTCCAGTGTGCCATTTTATAAAGTACAAAGTGATCTACAAACACAAGGGTCTTATTATTATTAAAAACCCATCTCATCTTCCACTGGAACGTTTAGAAAAGAATGTTGGGTGTAATAAAGAACTAAGCTAAAGGGGGAGAAACACTAAAAAACTAATTACCTAATATCACATAAATACCACAAAGAGTGATTACTTGATTAATTAATGATAGGAGCTCTACATTTAAGTCTTTCAGTTATACTAGCATCAATCCTTTTTGCCTATAGGAATGGAGTTTGTTTCTGCCAACGAATAACTATCAAACCACTGAGGCCTAACTGATGTGTGATTAATGTGGGCTCTGTTAATTGTATGGCTGAGTTTTATGCATGAAGCTGTATCTTTGATTTTTCTCCCTTAATTTCCCCCTGTTTAACTGTTGGTCATAAAATTGTTTCAAATATATCTGCTGAGTCTGAGAGCAAGTTTTGCAACTTGAAAAGTAACTGAGCCAGTTTGGGCATCTTGTTTGGTAAAACCGATTGGGGGGAACTTTTATGCTGTAAGATGAATTGCTACTTGGCTTCTACTCCCAGCCCTGCTGGCTCCCTTCCTGCAGCTGCTCACCGGCACAGCATCTCATCTACTATCATTAAGCACATGTGTGGCATCGATAATGGAAAAGGCTTAATCACTTTCTTTATGATAGCCCATAAGATGTGGCTCTATTCAACCTTATTTTAGACAGCTATAGATGATGACATCTGTCCTTCTAGTCTTTTTCACATTCATTTGCCATTTCTGTTAATAGTGCCTGATTTTCTTTTGGGGATATACCCCACTCTCATCCCTTCTTTTATTTTCTGTGTTTCAAGAAGGACTAATCTCATTTCCCTGACTCCAGAGCTAGGCTTGGACAACTAGAATCCCAGTGATTGCAGGGATAAGCATGTGACCTAAGCTTGGTGAACTACAGAGGCAACCCTAGGACTTAAGCGGGAACTGTTAGGAAAGAAAAGCTCTGTTTTTCCTCTTGGGTTTTTAGATTGGTAAAACACTAAATCTAGAGCTTTTGGTCTGTTTGTCACTGCTAAAGAAGAACCCAGCTGAGAATGAAGCCAACAGAGAGAAAAAGAGAGCCAAGAGTTGGAGAGAGACAAACTCCTGCTGACATTGCTTGAATACGTGGATTCAGTTGTGCCTGACGACAAGACTGGGCCTGTACTTTCTATTATGTGAACCAGTTTGAATAGGATTTTGTCACTTATGACCAAGAGTATTGATTCAGATGATGATGCTGGTCATGACACTTTTCTGACTTAGCATGTCATAGATGTACAGAGACTTAAGATTATAATTAGAAAAATAAGGTTTAGGATTTTAGAAATATATGCATATTTAAATATACATTTTTTTCCTCTTGAAAAAGTTTGCTTGGGTCAAATGGACATTTTCCCTTATGAAATCAGAGGGGTCAGATTGAAATAATTTGGTAACAGCTCACTGGTAGAATGCACTTTGTACTCACTAGGGAAGACCCTGTGCTTCATTAATTCGTTCAATGATTGTGTGCCTGCTTACGCTGGGTGGGGAAGATATGGCAGGTTCACAAGACAGCTCAGTTTGCTTCCCCAGTAGAAATTATAATCTAATAGATTTTAGTGAATAAAAAATCCAGGACACAAAGAGATAAAGGAAATCAGCAAATTTTGACAGTAAACCCCCTTACCAATGTGTAGTACCACTTTGGGATAGACTATCATTTTCAAGGTGTATTGATGATATGATTAGTTATAAAAGCATGCTTGATTTCTGTGCTCACTTTAGTCTGTGGTGGCCCTAAGCTCTTTTAATTTTCAACCTTGAAAAGGAAAAGTTTTCTTGGAAAGGAAATTGAGGCAGCTCAGTAGTAAAAAAGATTTAAGGACTGAAAATACTACCCATTAATCCTGTTACTCTTTTTTTTTTCCCATTTATTTTATTGCATTTTAGGTTTTGGGGTACATGTGAAGAACATGCAAAATTGTTGCATAGGAACACACGTGGCAGTGTGATTTGCTGCCTTCCTCCCCATCACCTACATCTGGCATTTCTCCCCCTGCTATCCCTCCCCAGCTTCCCACCCCCCACCGTCCCTCCCCTATTTCCCCCCAACTGACCCCAGTGTGTAGTGCTCCCCTCCCTGTGTCCATGTGCTCTCATCGTTCAACACCCGCCTATGAGTGAGAACATGCGGTGTTTGATCTTCTGCTCCTCTGTCAGTTTGCTGAGAATGATGGTTTCCAGGTTCATCCATGTCCCCACAAAGGACCCAAACTCATCGTTTTTGATGGCTGCATAATATTCCATGGTGTATATGTGCCACATTTTCCCTATCCAGTCTATCGTCGATGGGCATTTGGGTTGGTTCCAGGTCTTTGCTATTGTAAACAGTGCTGCAATGAACATTCGTGTGCACGTGTCCTTATAGTAGAACGATTTGTAATCCTTTGGATATATACCCAGTAATGGGATTGCTGGGTCAAATGGAATTTCTATTTCTATGTCCTTGAGGAATCGCCACACTGTCTTCCACAATGGTTGAACTAATTTACACTCCCACCAACAGTGTAAAATGTTCCTACTTCTCCACATCCTCTCCAGCATCTGCTGTCTCCAGATTTTTTGATGTTCGCCATTCTTACAGGCGTGAGATGGTATCTCAATGTAGTTTTGATAATCCTGTTACTCTTTAATAATTGGTTTTCTTTTGGGGCTGCTAAGATCGTTGTAGATTTAGGGCACTTTTACCCCAGTAAGTTGTAAACACTTTATGTGTTTGAACGTACTTTATTTTTCCCAGTCTCCGCTGATTGTATCAGAAGCCAGAGTAATATTCCCTCAATTCACAGAGGAAAAAACCTAAGGCCGAGAAACCTAGAGGATCTGTCTGGGTTGTCATAGCTAGAGGCTGAGACAGATCCTGATCCATCCTGATCCTTATGAGAAGCTATTGTGTCTCAGAGGCTCTACACCCACACCTGGCTGATGCACCTACCCACGCCCTCCCTCCCTTGCATCCCCTCTGCCCTAACCCCTGCTGAGGTCTTAGTGTAACTTTCGAATTTTACAATTTCCTCTTAGTTGTTCTGCCCAGTGTCACTCCCACTAATCTACTGCATGTTGCTTCCAGAGGAATCTTGCAAAAAGGATGTCACATGGCAAAAAGTATGTCACTTCCCTGCCTACAAACCTTCATTGTTTATTTTTTGCCTGAAAGCAAAGTTCAAACTCTTTAGCCAGGCAGGCAAGGCCCCACATGACTTGGTCTCCATTTTCCATCATGTGCCTTATTTTCCATGACTCTCTTTCCACTTAGACCCGTTGTTCCAGCCCAACTTACCGTTCCCCAAACACATCCTCTACACTCCTGTGCCTTTACTCCCACTATTCCACATCTGGAATGGTTGCACTCCTCTCTCCTCGACTCCCACTGCCAACATTTTCACTTATTTAATTCCTACGCTTCATTGCAGGCCTCAAGAAGAAGCCTCTTCTTTTGTGAAGCTTTCTGAGATTTTCCCTAGCTGGAAGTAATTTCTTTACACTTTATATCCTTGTTATGGTTTTGTTCCCGCATTTTTTTTCAAATTCTGTCTGATACTTATTTACATACTGGTCTATCTCTTCTGATGGCATGTAAGCTCAACAAGACAGAGAACCAAGTCTGGCTCGTTGTGATGTCCGTGGTATCTGCTGCCTGGATGACGACTGGCTTTTCCCCCAACTTAAAACTGAGGCTAAAAATCTTACAATTCCTCTCAGCCCCTGAGCCTTTGCAGAGGCTGTTCTGTTTTGGGGATGTGTGTCCATCCTCCCTGCTTCCTCCACGGTCAAGTTCACAACCCACAGTAAGAAATACATTTTATATTGTAATGTCTACAAACATTTCATGAAGTAGTGCTAACTTCTGCTAATTTTCAGTACATTCTGATCTAGTCCCTATTTTTTCTCTTCTGTTCTGTTCTCTTCTACTGTTTTGTAGTCCAGTCTGTCACTTCATTTTAAAAGATATGGTTGTGACACTCTAAACCTAAGTAATTTCCTTGGCCTATTGAGAGGTTGCAAGAACCTCTGGCCTAGTTGGTTCCTACTCCTCTTTCAGATCTCTGCTCATATGTTGCATCTATAGGAAAGTCTTCTCTTGGCCTCCCAGGATAGACTGAGCCCCTGATAGAAGTTCTCATAGCCCCTCTTCTTCATAGCACTTTAAGTATAGCTTTTTGTGTAATTGTTTTGTTGTCTTTTCTCTCCACTGGATTTCAAGCTTCATGAGGGCATGGCTTCTTTGCTTTTTTCATCATCAAATTCTCAGTGCTCAGCACAGTGCCTGGAACACATCTACACACATTAAAACTTTGCTGAATCCATGAACTGGTGTTTTTAAGTTGGGGAAAGAGGGGCTGACATAATAGATTTGTGCTTTAGATAGATCACCTAGGTTACATAAATTTCATTGTTCAAAGAGCAAAAGTCAAGACTAAGATGAACTAGGCATGGTGGCTCACAGCTGTAATCTCAGCACTTTGGGAGGCCAAGGTGGGCAGATCGCCTGAGTTCAGGAGTTCGAGATCAGCCTGGGGAACATGGTGGAACCCTGTCTCTACAAAAATATTCAAAAATTAGCCAGGTGTGGAGGCACAGGTTTGTAGTCCCAACAACTTGCAGGGCTGAGGTAGGAAGATCGGTTGAGGCCAAGAGGTTGACACTGGAGTGAGCTGAAATCATGCACTGCACTCCAGCCTGGGTGACAGAGCAAGACACTGTCTCAAAAACAAAACACAAAAAGCTTAAAATGAGTGAAGTTGGGGGTGGTGTTGAAGGGTAGGAGACTTGGAGGCAGGGAGGCAGGAAGGGAAGTTTAGAGGCCTATACAGTGTCGACTTGAACTAAGGGACATTCACTGCTATTGATGAGTTGGGGACATATCCAAGAAATGTTTTTAAGAACTAAGAGAACATAATCACCTGTTTTGAAGGTAAATCCAATTATTTAGGACCCTCTTCTATCCTAGTTAGGAAGGGGGAAGTTATCCTTCTGGTTTATATGAATCTCTCCTCGGGTCTCCAAGATGGCCTCTGGCTCTTGAGGTCTCTGGGTTCCCAGGGTGGTATCCCCCTCCCCTGGGGTTCTGCCTCCCTGGGAGAGTTTGGTAAAGGTGTAACCAGGGTAGCCCCCACTCAGGTCTTGACAGCCTCTGCTGGATCCACTGCTTTCCTGGTCCCAAGAGCTAATTACGGTTTGGCTTTCTTTTTTTTTTTTTTTTTTTTTTCCGTTAATACTAGTTTAAGCCAATTAAGATGGGAGGCATTTCAAGTAGGATTGTCTCTTTATTGATTATTCGGTACTAAAGCCTTAGTTTTTAATTACAAAGAGTCTATCGCTCCTATCTACAGACACAAAGCTTCCTGAAGTGACCTGGCCTCATCAGAAGAGGAGAGGCAGGCTCCAGCTGCAATCAGTTCAGAGATGCAGCCACAGTATTATGTTCTTCAGCTCCCAGCACCAGCCTGGGATGGAGCATGGTTTTGGAAAGCAGCTTTGGGAGCCAAGGCTGTATCTATATAGTGTGACTTAGATCTGCCTCTTTAGTATCTTTTTTTTTTTTTTTTTTTTTTTTTAATTGTAAGACAGGTCTTGCTCTATCACACAGACTGGAGTGCAGTGATGTGGTCACAGCTCACTGCAGCCTTGAACTTCTGGGCTCAAGCAATCCTCCTGCCTCAGCTTCCTGAGTAGCTGAGACTACAGGTGCGTGCTGCCACACCCGTTAACTTTTCTATTTTTTTGTAGAGACAAGGTCTGACAATGTTGCCCAGGCTCTGCCTCTTTAGTAGATTGAGTATATATGTGCTTGTCATGAGGGCACAGTGCCCAGCAGTGGTTCAGACTGTCTCTTCTTGTTCCAGTTTGGTGGTTAAAACTGCCAAAATAATGACTAACACAGCTGAGAAAAATATTTTTGGTGCACGATTACATCAACCACTTGACTGCTGGTCTCTATTAGAGTTGGGAAATATAAATCAAGCAAAAATGGATCGTTCGCAAGATGAGAAGATATTTATCAGTGGGTACCTCATGAGGAGTTATCTTTTTTTCCCTGGGGCCAGCTGTATACAGCAGGGACACTCTGGCCATATTCCTGCCAGTGTCCTTCTCTCTCCTTGTTCCTTATCTCTGCCTTCCTCAGATGCACTCTTCTTTGCTTCCAGGTTAACTATTTATTGAACTATTTCTTCTTAGATAAACTAGTTTTTGCATTTCCTCCTAAGATAAATCTCATTTCATTATGTGCTGTTCATATTTCTAATCTGCTAAGTCCATTTATATTTATCATCTGGCCTTGCCTGACACTAGGTCTGCTTCTCAGTTCAGTGTTGCCATGACTTCTGAGTGGCCACAGAACCAGCCACAGAGCACATTTTCTTCCATTATGGGAACATGATGGAGAGGAAGAAAAAGTTAATGAGAGAAAAAATAACCATCTCTCTACTTATTACACAGGAATAGGCTGTGGTTTTGCACAATATTTGCAGCAAAGAACTATCCATACAGAGTAATAATAGCAAATAGCACAATTCTGAGTGTTTATGCATGTTAACTTTTCCAATTCTTGCAACCACTCTGTGAGGTAGGTTCTATTATCATCTTTACTTCCTTATTTTCAGATAACAAAACTGGAAGCACAGAGAGGTTAAGTAGTGTGCCCAAGCTAACACAACTAGCAATGGCAGAGACTGGATCCCATGGAGCTTGCATAGTAATTATATAGATTTTAAATTTTAGTAGCTTAAAAAATTTCCATTTTTAGCTCAAGTGTCAAACATGTAGCTGACTTCAATATGTGGTTGGCAATTATTTTCTTTCCAGTATTATTTTGTTTCACAACTCCAATGAGCCACCCATTAATTCCTGGGGCATCTTCCCACACCTCTCTTTATGCTCAGTTGATTATGTATACTATTTGTGTATATATACAAATATATGGATAGGAAGGAAGTTTTTGTCATTGTTTATTTTACAAAAATTGAATCACACTGTATACACGATTATGTGGTTTGTCTTTTAACTCATAACAACACATGGAAATCCCATCAAGGCAGTTGTTTGAGCATGAATTCACGCTTTTTAGTGGCTGCATCATGTTTCATGGTATGAATGTATTATATTAATTCAGTATCACCCTCAGGTGCACAGTCACTATGTTTCTATAACTTTAATTCTAATTACTATTGTGTTAGTGTAAACAATGATGCAATAAACATCTTTGAATTTATATTCTTATATACTGGGAACTGTATTCCTAAAGAAATCCATTCAATGGTTTTAAAGATATTTACATATTTGTACAACCAACATCACAATTAATTTTAGAGTGTTTGTATAACCCCACAAAGAAACTCCATAGGTACTAAGTCACTTCTCATTTCTCCCCAACTGTCCAGCTCCAGAAGACTGCTAATTTCCTTTCTATTTGTATGGATTTGCCTATTGTGGAAATTTCATATAAATGGAATCATACAATATGTGGTCTTCTGTGGCTGATTTCTTTTACTTAGCATAATGTTTCCAAGGTTCATCTGTATTATAGCATGTATCAGTACTTCATTCCCTTTTATGGCTGAATAATGCTCAGTTGTATAAATATGCCATATTTTGTTTATCCATTCATTCATTAGTTGATATTTGGCTATTTTCATTTTTTGCCTATTTTGCATATTAGTGTCTATGAACATAATGTACATATATTTGTTTAAGTACTTGTTTTCAATTCCCTTGGGTATATATCTAAGAGCAGAATTGCTGGGTCATATGGTAACTCTGTTTAATTGTTTTAGAAAATACCAGACTGTTTTCCAAAGTGGCTGCAACATTTTGCATTCTCACCAGCAGTGTATGAGGGTTCTGACTTCTCCATATAATCTCCAGCATGTCATTATCTGTCTTTTAATTGTAATTTAATTTAATTATGTATATATTTTTTGAGAGAGAGTCTTGCTTTGTCACCAGGCTGGAGTGCAGTGGCATGATCTAGGCCCACTGCAGCCTCTAACGTTTGCCTTCTGGGTTCAAGCAATTCTCTTGCCTTAGCCTCCCAAGTAGCTGGAATTGCAGGCATGTGCCACCACAGCCAATTAATTTTTGTATTTTCAGTAGAGATAGGGTTTCACCATGTTGGCCAGGCTGGTCTCAAACTCCTGACCTCGGGTGATCTGCCCGCCTTTGCCTCCCAAAGTGCTGGTAGCCCAGCACTTGTCTTTTTATTTATAGCCGTACTAGTGGGTATGAGGTGGTACCACATTGTGGTTTTGATATGCATTTCCTGATGGCCAACCTTGTTGAATCACAAAAGTGTGTTATATAGTTTTAAATGTTTTTTTTTTTTACTCTATTTAGATGACCATATGGCTTTTGTCTGTTATTCTGTTGATATGGTATATTATATTAATTAATTTTTGATTGCTAGCTAACCTTCCAGTCCTGGGATAAATCCCACTTGGTCATGGTGTATAATTTTTTTTATATATTCCTGAGTTTGATCATGTAGCATTTCATTGAGGAGCTCTGCATCTACATTCCTAAATTATATTAGTTTATAGTTTTCTTGTGATGTTTGTTTGCTTTTGGTACGAAGGTAATACTGGCTCATATAAAAAGTTGGAAATGTTCCCTTTTTATTATTTGGAAGACTTTATAAAGAATTGTTGTTAATTTTTTTTTACGTGATTGGTAGAATTCACCAGTGAAAACACCTGGGCTTTTCTTTGTGGGAAGTGTGATTGTTAATACTGAGTGTCAACTTGATTTGACTGGGGAGGATACAAAGTATTAATCCTGGGTATGTCTGTGTGGGTGTTGCCAAAAGGGATTAACATTTGAGTCAGTGGAATGGGGAAGGCAGATCCACCCTTAATCTGGTGGGCACAATCTAATCAGCTTTCAGTGAATATAAAGCAGGAGGAAAAATGTGAATAGGAGAGACAGGCCTAGCCTCCCAGTCTACATCCTTCTCCCATTCTGGATGCTTCCTGCCCTCAAATACTGGATTCCAAGTTCTTCAGTTTTGGGACTCAGACTGTCTCTCCTTGCTCCTCAGCTTGCAGACAGCCTATTGTAGGACCTTTGATTGTATGAGATAGTGTAAATTAATAATAAACTCCCCTTTATATACATATATATATATATATATATACACACACACACATATATATATGTATATGTGTGTGTGTGTGTGTGTGTGTGTGTGTGTGTGTGTATAGGATATATATATATGTCCTATACACACACACACATATCCTATTAGTTCTGTCCCTCTAAGAGAACCCTGTTTAATACAGAAGCTTTAAAAATAAGTAAATCAATGTTCTCATTTGTTATAAAGTCTATTCAGATTTTCTATTCCTTCTTGAGTTAGTTTCAATTGTTTGAGGTTTTCTAGAAACTAGGCCATTTCATTTAAGTTACCTAACTTTTTGGCATACAGTTGTTTACACTATTCTCTTGTAATCCTTTTTATTTCCTTATGATTTGTAGTAATGTTTCTTCTTTAGTAATTTGAGTCTTCTCTCTTTTTTTCTTGGTCAGGCTATCTAAAAGTTTTTCAAGTTTGTTGATCTTTTCAATGAACCAAATTTTGTTTTAATTGATTTTCTCTATTAAATTTTGCTCTAATCTTATTATTTCATTCATTTTGTTTGTTTTAGGCTTAGTTTGCTCTTCTTTTTCCAGTGTCTTAAGAGGAAAGTTAGGTTATTGATCTGAAAACTTTTTTTTTAAGTAGATGTTCACAGCTATCAATTTCCCTCTGAGCTCATCCTTGTAAATTTTGGCATGCTGTAACTTCATTCTTATTCACCTCAAAATTATTTTCCAGTTTTCCTTATGATGTCTTCTTACATATATTTTTTAGGAGAATGTTGTATAATTTCCACATATATGTGAATTTCCCAAATGTTTTGTTATTGATTTCTAATTTTATTTCACTGTGGTTGGCAAAAATACTTGTATGATTTCAGTCTTTTGAAGTTTATTGAGGCTTTTAAAATTTTATTTGTTTATTTATTTTATTTTTTTGAGACAGCGTTTCCCTCTTGTTGCCCAGGCTGAAGTGCAATGGTGTGATCTCAGTTTACTGCAACCTCTGCCTCCCAAGTTCAAGCAATTCTCCTGCCTCAGCTTCCTGAGTAGCTGGGATTACAGGTATGTGCCAACACACTCGGCTAATTTTTTGTGTTTTTAGTAGAGACGGGGTTTCACTATGTTGGCCAGGCTGGTCTGGAACTCCTGACCTCAGGTGATCCACCTGCCTTGGCCTCCCAAAGTGCTGGGATTATAGGCATGAGCTACCGCGCCCGGCCCCTGTTGAGGCTTGTTTTATGGCCTAGCATGTGATCTGTTCTGGAGAATATTCCATGTGCATTTGAGAAAAATATGTTGTGTGGAGTATTCTGTAGATATCTTTTAGATTTGGTTGATTTATAATGTTGTTTGGGTCTTCTATACCTTTGCTTATGTTTTTCTTTTTTTTCTATCCACTACTGAAGGTTGGATCTTGAAATACCTAACTGTTGTTGGTGAGTTATCTGCTTCCCTTAAGTTTTGTCAGTTTTTGCTTCACGTATTTTGGAGCTCTGTGGTTAGATATATGTATGTTTATATAGTTATATCTTCCTGATAGATTGATACTTTCATCATTATAAAATGTATCTCTTTCTCCAGTACCATTTTTGTTCTAAATCTGTTTTGCTTGATACAGTATAGCCACTCTGGCGCTCTTATGGTTGTTGTTTGTATGATATATCTTCTATCCTTTTTACTTTCAACCTACTTGCAACTTTAAATATAAAGGGTATCTTTTGTAGAGAGTATATAGCTGAATTTTTTTGACAATCTCTGCCTTTTGATGGGATTGTCTAATCCATCATATTTAATCAATTAATTATTGATATACTTAGATTTATATCTGCTATTTTACTTTTTGTTTTCTATATCTCATGATTTGAGCCTATTCCTCCTTTACTGCTTTTTCTTTTTACATTAAGTGAATATTTTCTAGTGCAACGTTTAAATTATTTTCACGATTATTTCACTATGTACTTCGAGGGTATTTTAGAGATTGCTCTAGGGCTTACCATATACATGTTAATTTACCAGAATTACTTGTGATTTATATTATTTAATTTCAGAGAGATATATAAACATTGTTGCTATAGAATTCTGTTCTCTCTTTTCCCTTCTGGTGCTATGAAATATAAATAAGTTACAAACTCTTAAACATATTTTTATCATTATATATATTACATAATTTAATGCTTTTAAAGAAGCCAAGAGCAGCAAGGAGAGGAAATATATACTTATAAAGTTTGTTATTTTAACTTTCCTATTTGCCGTTTCAGACTCTGTATTTACCCTTGTAAATTTGAGTTGTCTAGTGTCATTTCCTTACTCCAGGATAGCTTTGCTACCACAAGTTGTTCTATTGTTTTGCAATATATTTCTATATGTTTTAGGTCAAATAATACAATTATATACATTTTTTATGCAATTATTTTTTGAATCTCTTAAGAGAAATAGGATAACAAATATGCATTCATATTGGCTTTTATAATTACTTAATTATCTTTAGTAATATTAATTGTTTTCATGTTTAGATTCAAATTACTATCTGGGGTCACCCACTATTAGCCTAAGACATTCTTTTACTACTTCATATAAAATGGGTCCACTAGTAACTAATTCTCTCAGCTTTTGTTATCTGGAAAGTCTTTATTTTTGTTTTTGTTTTAAACTTCATTTAAGTTTTATGTATTTGAGGGGTATAAGTTCAGATTTCTTACATGCATATACTGAATAGTGGTGAAGTCTGGACTTTTAGTATACCCATTACCTGAATGTTGAACATTTACCGAAAAGGAAATTTTCAACACTCACACCCCTCCTACCTTCCCACCTTTTGTAGTCCAGTATCTATTATTCCACTCTGTATGTCTATGTGTATCAGTTGTTCAGCTTCCACTTATATGAGAATACATGGCATTTGACTTTCTGTTTCTGAGTTATTTCAGTTAGGATAATCATCTTCAGTTCCATCCATATTGCTGCAAAAGACATTATTTCATTCTTTTTTATGGCTGAGTGGTATTCCACGGTATATATGTAGACACAATATTTTGTTTATCCAATCCTCCACTGATGGACAATATAATTGATTCTATGCTTTTGCTATTGTGAATAGTTCTGTGATAAACATACAAGTATAGTTATCTTTTTGATGTAATAATTTCTTTCCCTTGGTTATATACGCAGTAGTAGGATTACTGGATCAAATGGTAGTTCTATTTTTAGTTCTTCAAGAAATCTCCATATTATTTTTCCATAAAGGTTGTACTAATTTACATTCCCACCAATAGTGTATAAACATTCCCTTTTCTCTGAATCCTGCTAACATCTGTGGTTTTTCAGACTTTTTATTAATAGCCATTCTATTTGGCGTAAGATGTTATTTATTTTATTGTGGTTTTAATTTGGTTTTCTTTGATGACTAGTGACGTTGAACATTTTTTTCATGTGTTTCTTGGCCCCTTGTATGTCTTCTTTTGAAAAATGTCTGTTCAAGTCTTTTGCCCACCTTTTAATGAGGCTGTTTGTTTTATCTTCTTGAAATGTTTGAGTTCCTTATAGATTCTGGATACCAGATCTTTCTCGGATGCAAAGTTTGCAGATATTTTTTCCCATTCTGTAGGCTGTCTGTTCACTTTGTTGATTGTTTCTTTTGCCATGTAGAAACTTTTTTATTTAATTGAGTCCCACTTGTCTATTTTTATTATTGTTGTATTTATTTTGAGGATTTGGTTTTAAGTTCTTTTCCTAGGCTAATATCCAGAAGAGTTTTTCCTTAGTTTTATTCTAAGATTTTAATAGTTTCAGGTGTTATGCTTAGATCTTTAATCTATCTTGAGATAATTTTTGTATACGGTGAGAGGTACGGGTCTAATTCCATTCTGCATATGGCTATCCAATTTTCCTGGCAGCATTTATTGAATAGAGTATCCTTTTCTTAGTGCATATTTTTGTTGACTTTGTTGAATATCAGTTGATTGTAGTTATACAGCTTTATTTCTGGATTCGCTGTTCTCTTCCACTGATCTGATATATCTGTTTCTTTTTATTTTATTTTTGTGTGTGTGTGAGATGGAGTCTCACTCTGTCACCCAGGCTGGAGTATAGTGGTGTGATCTTGGCTCACTGCAATCTCCACCTCCCAGGTTCAAGCGATCCTCTTGCCTCACCCTCCTGAGTAGCTGTGCCACCACGCCCAGCTAACTTTTATATTTTTAGTAGAGACCATGTTGACCAGGTTGCTTTCAAACTCCTGACTGCGTGATCTACTTGCCTTGGACTCCCAAAGTGCTGGAATATAGGCGTAAGCCACTGCGCCTGGCCTCTGTATCTGTTTTTATACTGCTACCATGTGTTTTAGTTAGAATAGCCTTGTACTATAATTTGAAGTCAGGTAATGCGATATCTCCTGCTTTGCTCTTTTTGCTTAGGATTGCTTTGGCTATTTGGACCCTTTTTGGTTTTATACAAATTTTAGAATTGTTTTTCCTAACTCCATGAACAATGATATTGGTAATTTGATAGGGATTGTGTTGAATCTATAGATTGATTAGGGCAATATGATAATTTTAACAATATTGATTCTTCCAACTCATGAGCATGGAACTTAAAAAAATTGTTTGGGTCATCTATGATTTCCTTCATCAGTGCATTGTAGTTTTCCTTGTGGAGATCTTTCACCTCCTTGGTTAAATATATTACTAGGTGGGTTTTGTTTTGTTTTTTGTTTTTTTGTAGTGGTTGTAAATGGGATTGTCTTCTCAGTTTGGTCCTTGGCTAGATTGTTATTGGTATATAGAAATGCTACTGATTTTTGTATGTTAGTTTTGTATCCTGAAACTTTACTGGATACATTTATTTTATTTTATTTTATTTTATTTTATTTTGAGGTTGAGTCTTACTCTGTCACCTAGGCTGGAGTACACTGGCGCAATCTCAGCTCACTGCAACCTCTACCTCCCGGTTCAAGAGATTCTCCTGCCTCACTGTCCCGAGTAGCTGGGACTATAGGTACCTGCTACCGCGCTGGGCTAATTTTTGTATTTTCAGTAGAGACAGGGTTTCTCTGTGTTGGTCAGGCTGGTCACGAACTCCTGACCTCAAGAGATCTGCCTGCCTTGGCCTCCCAAAGTGCTGGGATTATAGGCATGAGCCACAATTCCTGGCCCTGGATGCATTTATTAAATTTGAGAATATTTCAATGGAGTCTTTTGGATACAATACCATATCATCAGTGAACAGGAATAATTTGGCTTCCTCTATTCCCATTAGGATGTTTTTCTTTAAAATTTTGCCTGATTGCTGTGATGAGGACTTTCAGTATTATGCTGAATAATAGTGGTGAAAGTATGCATCCTTGTCTTGTTCCAGTTCTAAGAGGGAGTGCTTTCAATTTTTCCCCATTAAGTATAATATTGGCTTTGGGATCACTATATATGGCCTTTACTACATTCAAGTATGTTCTTTCTGTGCCTAGTTGGTTAAGAATTTTTATCATGAAAGGATGCTGATTTTTATCAAGTGCTTTTTCTGCATCTATCAAGATGATGACATGCTTTTTGTCTTCTGTTTGTGTGATGTATTACATTTGTTGATTTGCATGTGGTGAACCATCCTTGCATCCCAGAGATAAATCCCACTTGATCCTGATGTATTACCTTTTTTACATGCTATTGGATTTGATTTGTAGTATTTTGTTGAGGATTTTTGCATATATGTTCATCAGGCATATTGGTCTGTAATGCTTTTTTTCTTGTGTCTCTTTCTAGTTTTGATAACAGGGTGATACTGGCCTTATAGAATGAGTTAGGGAGAATTCCCTAACTTTGTAGTTTGATGAAATTCTTTCGTGTTGCCATTTGATTCCTTTCTCTTTCTCCTTTGTGTGATTGTTTTATACAAACGTGATTTTATACTTCTGTGTTTTTGTGCTGGTGAATATCAAGTTTTTTTCTTCACGTTTAAGACTCCTTTCAACATTTCCTGTAGGTCTAATCTAGTGGTGACAAATTCCCTCAGCATTTGCTTGTCTGTGAATGACTTATTTCTTCTTTGATTTATAAAACTTATTCTGACAGGATACAAAATTCTTAGCTGACAGTTTTTTTTTCCCCCAGCACTTTAAAAATGGCATTCCATTCTCTTCTGGCTCATAAGGTTTCTGCTGAAAAGTGCACTGTTAGTCTCATGAAGTTTCCTTTAAAGATGACAAGATGCTATTCTGTTGCTAATTTTAAAATTCTTTCTTCACTTTAGACATTCTGAATATAATATGCTGTGGTGAAATCCTTTTTGCAATGTATTTTCCTGGGGGTCACTGGGCCTCTTATATCTAGATGTTTACCTAGATAGACTTGGAAAACTTATCAATTATTTTATTAAATTTTTTTCTAAACTTCTTGCTCTCTCTTTCCCCTTGGAAATATTGATAATTTGTAAGTTTAGTTGCTTTGTGTAGTCCCAGATGTCTCAAAAGCTTTGTTTATTCTTTTTTATTCTTATTTTTGTGTGATAAGATTATTTCGAAAGACCAGTCTTTAAGTTCTGAGCTTCTTTATTCTGCTTGTTCTAGTCTATTATGGAAGCAATCAAATGTATTTTGTATTTCCTTCAATTAATTTTTTAATTTCTGAATTTCTTTTATTTTTGAAGATATCTTCTTGGCAAATTTTTCATTCATATTCTGAATTGTTTTTCACATTTCTTTGTATTGGTTTTCAGATTTCTCTTGTTTCTCATCGGGCTTCTTTAAAATCAATATTTTGAATTCTCTTTCTGGCATTTTAAGGAATACTTTTTGATTGGCATCTGTTGCTGTACAATTGTTTTGGTCCTTTGGTGATATATTTCCCTGCTTTTTCATGTTTCCTCTGTCCTTCCATTGATATCCATGCATCTAGTGTAGCCATCACTTGTTCCAATTTTTGGATTTTTTTAGGGAGTTCTTTTTGTTTTAATTTTATTTTAAGTTCAGGGCTACATGAGCAGGTTTGTTATATAGGTAAACCATGTATCATGGGGATTTGGCATACAGATTGTTTTATCACCCAAGTAATAATCATGGTACCTGATAGGTAATTTTTCACTCCTCTTCTCCTCCCACTTTCTGCCCTCAAGTGGCTCTGGTATCTATTGTTTCCTTCTTTGTGTTCATACACACTCAATGTTTAAATCCACTTATAAGTGAGAACATGTGGTATCTTGTTTTTTTGTTCCTGTCCTAGTTTGCTTAGGATAATGGCCTCCAGTTCCATCTATGTTGCTGCAAAGGATCATGATCTCATTCTATTTTGTGGCTGCATAGTATTTCATGGTGTGTATGTATTGCATTTTCTTTATCCAGTGTGCTGTTGATGGACATCTAGGTTGATTTCATGTTTTTGCTATTGTGAATAGTGCTGTGATGAACATACACATGCATGTGTCTTTATAGTAGAATGATTTGTATTCCTTTGGGTATATACCTATTAATGTAATTGCTGGATTGAATGGTAATTCTGCTTTGAGTTCTTTGAGAAATCATGAAACTGCTTTTCACAGTGGGTAAACTAATTTACATACCCACCTGCAATATATAAGTGTTCCTTTTGCTTTACAACCTCTCTAGTATTTGTTATTTTTTTACTTTTTAATAACAGCCATTCTGAGATGGTATCTTATAGTGGTTTTGATTTGCATTTCTCTAATGATTAGTGATGTTGAGCATTTTTTTCATATACTTTACGGTCATATGCATGTCTTCTTTTGAAAAGTGTCTGTTCACATACTTTGTCAATTTTTTTAACAGGGTTGTTTTTTTTTTCTTTTAAATTTGTTTAAGATCCTTATAGATTCTGGATATTAGACCTTTGTTAGAGCATAGTTTGCAAATGTTTTCTCCCATTCTGTAGGATGTCTGTTTACTCTATTAATGGTTTATTTTGCTGTGCAGAAGCTATTTAGTTTAATTAGGTCCCATTTTCCAATTTTTGTTTTTGTTTCAATTGTTTTTGGAGTCTTTCTTATAAAATCTTTGCCAGGACCTATGTCCAGGATGGTATTTCCTAGGTTGTTTCCAGGATTTTTATCATTTTAGTTTTACATTTAACTTTTTAAATGTAAAAGTTAGTTTTTACATTTAAGTTTTACATTTTAAGTTGATTTTTGTGTATGGTGTAAGGAAGAAGTCCAGTTTCAATCTTATGCATATCACTAACCAATTATCCCAGGACCATTTATTGAATAGGAAGTCCTTTTCCCATTGCTTGTTTTTGTCAACTTTGTTGAAGATCAGATGGTTGCAGGTGTGGGACCTTATTTCTGGGCTCTCTACTCTGTTCTATGTCTGTTTGTGTATCAGTACCATGCTGTTTTGGTTACTCTAGCCCTGTTGTATACTTTGAACTTGGATAGCGTGATGCCTCCAGCTTTGTTCTTTTTGCTTAGGATTGCCTTGGCTATTCAGGCTCTTTTTTGGTTCCATTTGAATTCCAAAATAGTATTTTCTAATTCTGTGAAGAATGTCATTAGTAGTTTGATAAGTATAGAATTGTTGGATGAGGAGATAGGTACCCGATTCTTCATGCTGTGATTATTTCACATTGTATAACTGCATCAAAATATCTCATTACCCAATTAATATATACACCTACTCTGTATGCATAAAAATTAAATTAAAAAAATTAAAAAGATAGGAATAGCATTAAATCTGTGAATTGTTTTGGGCAGTATGACCATTTTAATGATATTAATTCTTCTTATTCATAAGCAGGGAATATTTTTCAATTTGTTAATGTCATCTCTGATTTCTTTGGGCAGTGTTTTGTAATTCTCCTTGTGGAGATCTATCACTTCTCTGGTTAGCTGTATTCCTGGGTATTTTACTTTTTTTCTGGCTATTGTTAATGGGATTGCATTCTTGATTTGGTTCATAGCTTGGATGTTGTTGGTGTATAGGAATGCCAGTGAGTTTTATACATTGACTTTGTATCCTCAGACTTTGCTGAAGTGGTTTATCAGAACAAAGGTCTTTTGGACAGACACTATGGGGTTTCCTCATATAGAATCTCGTCATCTGCAAACATACTTTGATTTCATATTTGGATGCCTTTTATTTCTTTCTCTTTCCCGGTTGCTCTGCTTAGGACTTCCAGTACTATGTTGACTAGGAGTGCTGAGAGAGGGCATGCTTGTCTTGGTCTGATTTTCAAAGGGAATGCTTCCAGCATTTGTCTATTCAGTGTAATGTTGGTTGTGTGTGTCTGGTTTTTTCTTTTTCTTTTTTTTTCAGATGGCTGTTATTATTTTGAAGTACATACCTTCAATGCCTAGTTAGTTCAGTTTTTTTTTTTTTTTTAACATGAAAGGGTGTTGAATTTTATTTAAAGCCTTTTCTACATCTATTGAGATAATCATGTGGTTTTGGTTTTGGTTCTGTTTATGTGGTGAATCACATTTATTGATTTGTGTATGTTGAACCAACCTTGTATCCTGGGGACAAAGCCTATTTGATCATGGTGGATTAGCTTTTTCATGTGCTGCTGGATTTTGTTTCCAGTGGTCCGAGAATGTGATTGGTATGATTTTGGTTTTTCTGAATTTGCTGAAAATTGTTTTATGGCCAATTGTGTGGTTGATTTTAGAGTATGTGCCATATGTAGATGAGGAGAATGTATAGTCTGTTGTTTTGGGGTAGAAAACTCTATAGGTGTCTATTAGGTCCTTCTGGTCAATTGTTGAGTTCAGGTCCTGAATATCTTCATTAGTTTTCTGCCTCAATGATTTGTCTAATATTGTCAGTGGGGTGTTGAAGCCTCCTGCTATTACTGTGTGGTTATCTAAGTCTCTTTGCAGGTCTCTAAGAATTTGCTTTATGAATCTGGGTACTCCTGTGTTGGGTGTGTACATATTTAGAATAGTTAGGTCTTCTTGTTGAATTGAGTCCTTTACTATTGTGTAATGCCCTTCTTTGTCTTTTTTGATCTTTGTTGGCTTAAAATCTGTTTTGTCTGAAATTAAAATAACAAACCTTGCTTTTTTTCTGTTTTCAGTTTGTTTGGTATATTTTCCTCCATTCCTTTAATTTCAGTCTACTGGTGTCATTGCATGTGAGGTAGGTCTCTTGAAGACAGCATACAAAGAAACGTAGATTACCACCCTCTTCTATCTAGCTACTTTAATTTTTTTTTTCATTCCTGCCTTGGATAATCTGGTGACTATGTGTCTTAGAGAGGGTCTTCTTGTATATAGTATTTTATAGGTGTTCTCTTCATTTCTTGAGTTTCAATGTTGACCTCTCTAGCAAAGTTAGAAAATTTTTCATAGACGATGTCCTAAAATGTGTTTTCCAAGTTGCTTTCTTTCTCTCCGTCTCTTTCAGGGATGCCAGTGAGTCGTAGATTTGGTCTCTTTACATAATCCCATATTCTCAAAGGTTTTGTTCATTCTTTATTTTTTTCTGGCTATTTCAGATAATGGGTCTTTGAGCTCTGAGAGTCTTTCCTCAGCTTGGTCAATTCTGGTATTAATATTTTCATTGCATTCTGCAATTTTAAAAGCAAGTTTTTCTTTCTTTTTCTTTTTAAATTTTTAACTTTTATTTTAAGTTCAGAGGTACATGTGCAGGATGTGCAGGTGTTACATAGGTAAATGTGTGCCATACTGGTTTGCTGCACAGATTATGCCATCACCCAGATATTAAGCCCAACATCTATAAGCTATTCTTCCTGATCCTCTCTTTCCTCCCACCTCCCACCCTCTGACAAGCCCCAGTGTGAAGAAAGAGAGAGAGAGAGAGAGAGAGAGAAAGAGAGAAAGAGAGAGAAGAAAATACTAAGAATTGGAAGTAAAGCACTTCTCAGCAAGTGCAAAAGAACTGAAATCATAACAAAGAGTGTCTCAGACCATAGCACAATCAAATTAGAATGCAAGATCCAGGTGTCATTTAAAGAATCACCCTGGCCGCATCTTGACAAAACAGCCATCCCTTGCTGGGGAACCATTTCTGCCCTTGTTGGTTTGGACTCTCCAAAGCCCACAGGCTAGAATTGCTGAGTTGTCCCAACAACCAAGGTAGTAGCCCACTCCTCCCATCCTACACTCTTTCCTAGGGAGAGATCAGAGCTCTATCCATAGAATATGGGAGAGACATGTTTCCTTGCATTTTTATGTATCTTGTGTTCCTGCACTGATGTCTTTCTATCCAAATGTTTATTGAATGCCAGTCATTGGAAACCAAAACAGATAGCCCTTTTATTCATAGAACTTACAGTCTAGTGGGAGAAAACAGATATGAAACAAACAACCACACAACTAAATATGTATTTGCAAATTGGCACAATACTATACATAATAGGTAATCATGACAGGGATATAATTTGGATTGGAATATATGAAAAGGGCTCATTGAGGAAGTGGCATACCAGCTGAAGATCTTGAAGATAGAAAGGTAGTTCCCAGGCAAAGTGCCTCATTCTCAGATTTTCATCTCATGGCCAGAGTTCTATGGTATCTTGTAGTTCTCAGCCATGGGTTGGTATTTAAATGTGAGTGTGAAAAGGCATTGTTTTTTTTGTCTTTGTCACAATGATTCAGAAAGTACTAGAGGGCTAGGAGCAGTGTCTTATGCCTATAGTCCCAGCACTTTGGGAGGCCAAGGTGGGAGGATTGCTTGAGTCCAGGAGTTCGAGACCAGTCTGGGCAACATAAAACTCTGTTTTTTACAAATAATTTTTAAAAAATTAGCCTGGCATGGTAGTAGGTATCTGTAGTCCCAGCTACTTGGGAGGCTGAAACAAGAGGCTCTCTTGAGCCCTGGAAATTGAGCTTGCAATGAGCCATGTTCATGCTCTTGCACTGCAGCCTGAGTAATAGAGTGGGATCCAGTCTACCGAAAGAAAGAAAAAGAAAAAGAAAGAAAGAAAGAAAGAAAGAGAGAAAGAGAGAAGGAGAGAGAGAGAGAGAGAGAAAGAAAGAAAAGAAAAAGAAAGAAAGAAAAGAAAAGAAAGAAAGAAAATACTAAGAATTTAGTGCACAAAGGCAGAAATGCTAAGCACTTACAACATGCAAGATGGTTCTGCATAGCAAAGAACTGTCTTGCTCAAAATGCCAACAGCACCTTTCTCTGAGAAGCCCTGTAGGCTAAGGTCAGTCTTACAGCAGCCAACCTCATCCAAAGGAGAGCTGCTACTTAGCAATAGTTGCTTTAAAAAGTACTGTGATGGAGTCAGATGGTCACAGCTTAAGTCCTCTGTCCATCCCTGAACGAACCACAGTGGCAGGGGGCGGAATGGTGACTCAGAGTGGGGAAGGGGTGAATTTGCCAAAGAAAATTGTGGTGCTGTTGGCAGAAGAAGGAAACTGCTACTGGGCAGGCAAAATAGCAGATGCCTCTTGCATATGTGAGAAAGGCAGAGGTACAGGAAAACTGGATGGGTAGGCAGGGGCTAGATCATTCAGGGCACGGTCAAGGATCTGAGATTTCTCTTAAGGGCCCTGGGGAACCACTGACAGTTTTTAAGCAGCATAGAGATGACAAAACCTGTGCCAAATGTCAGAGCCTTTGCACATTTAGGTTTTGCGGGCATCTTGCTGACACCTCCTTCCATGAAAGAAACAGTACATATCCTTTGCATCTCTCACCTTCTCCTTTCTTATATCTTTTTTTGTGTGTCAATTCCATTGTCTTCTACCTAGCAGTAAATGACACAAGCAGAATTGTGCTATGAGAAAGCACTATTCTTCCACTGGCCTCTATCACACATGGTTTGACGAACTGCATCACATTTCAGAATTTGCTTTCTTCTCTGGAGTTAGAATGGAGCAAGTGTTTATATATATCCCAGGAAGTCATTGGTTTAATCCAATTAACTACCTAGTAGAAAATCTCTCTGTATCCCAGCAATGTCTATGCCATTATGGCCAAGTCCAGGGCATTGCCAACATATCTTTGCAAATTTCATTAGCAGTGGCTGTTTCCGCCTTCTTCTAGGTCGTTAGCAAGTTTGTTAAACAAGGCCAGTTCTGACATCAGCCTCCGACATGCCCCTGTGGACCTTTTGCTTCCAACCAGATGTAGTTCTTATTTACTCCTGGTTACGCAGTGTTTTCACCCTGCCAGCATTCCACTTAGGCAAGAGCATTCAAAAACAGGCCAATTTAATTTGGAGCACAACTTTTACGGAGGTCGTTGTCAAATGCATCACCGACACCCACATAATACTGCTGCACTCCTGTCACCTGTTCCTTCTTCCAGGGTGTCCCTTTCACTCTCCTCCTATCGCTGTACTACTAACAGCAGTTTCTAAAACAAATTATTGCAATGAAATACACTAATATAAACATACTATTTTAACCATTTTTAAGTGTACAGTTCAGTAGTGTTAAATATATTTCTTGTGCAATCAATCCCCAGAACTTTTCCATCTTGTGAAACTGAAACTCTGTGTACATTGAACAACAATTCTTCATTCTTTCCTTCCCCCAGCCCTTGGCAGCCACCATTCTGCTTTCTGTCTCTGTGAATTTGACTACAGTAGGTCCTTCATATAAGCAATTGTAGAATGTTTGTTTTTTTGTGACAATGTTTGTTTTTATTTCACTTAGCATAATGCTCTCAAGGTTCATCCAGGTTGTAGCATGTGTAGGGCTTCCTTTCTTTTTAAGGGTGGATCATATTCCAATGCATGTAAATACCACATTTGGTTTATCCCGTCATTTGTCAATGAGTATTGGGGTTGCTTCCACCTTTTGGCTTTTATGAATAGTGCTGCTATGAACATGGGTGCATAACTATTTGTTTGAGTCCCTGCTTTCAACATTTTGGGTATTTACACAGAAGTGATATTGCTGATCATAGAGTAATTGTATTTTTAATATTTTTGAGGAACTATTACCGTTTTTTTTTTTTTTGAGGAATTATCACACTTTTCCATAGTGACTGCAACATTTTATTTTTTTAAAAAACTTTTAGGAAACTCCGTCTCAAAAAAAAAAACAAAACTTTTAGGTTCAGGGGGTACATGTGTAGGTTTGTTTTATAGGCAAACTTATGTTACAGTTTTTTTTTTAATACCAATTATTGCATCACCAAGGTATTAAGCCTAGTACCCAATAGTTATTTTTTCTGATCCTCTCCCTCCTCCCACCCTCAACCCTCAAGTAGGCCCCAGTGTCTATTGTTCCCTCTTTGGGTCCATGTGTTCTCATCATTTATCTCCTACTGATAAATAAGAACAGATGGTATTTGGTTTTCCGTTTCTGCATTAGTTTGCTATGGATAATGACCTCTGGCTCCATCCATGTTCCCATAAAGGACATGATCTTGTTCTTTTTTTATGGCTGCATAGTATTCCATGGTGTATATGTATCACATTTTCTTTATTTAATCTGTCATTGATGGGCATTTAGGTTGATTCCATGTCTTTGCTATTGTAAATAGTGCTGCAGTGAACATATGTGTGCATATGTGTCTTTATGGTAGAATTATTTATATTCCTATGGGTATATACCCAGTAATGGGATTGCTGGGTAAAATGATATTTCTGCCCCAAGGTCTTTCAGGAACCACCACACTGTCTTCTAGAATGTTTGAAGTAATTTATACTTCCACCAACAGTGTAAAAGCATTCCTTTTCTCTGCAACCTCACCAGCATCTGTTGTTTTTTGACTTTTTATTAATAGTCATTCCGACTGGTGTGAGATGCTATCTTATTGTGGTTTTGATTTGCCTTTCTTTAATGATCAGTGATATGAGCTTATTTTCATATGTTTGTTGGCCACATGTATGTCTTCTTTTGTAACGTCTGTTCATGTCCTTTGCCCACTTTTTAATATGGGTATTTGTTTTTTTCTTGTAAATTCGTTTAAGTTCCTATGGATGTGGGATATTAGACATTTGTTAGATACATAGGTTGCAAAAGTTTTCTCCCATTCTGTAGGTTAACTATTTACTTTGTTGATAGTTTCTTTTGCTGTACAGAAGCTCTTAGGTTTAATTAGATCCCACTTGTCAATTTTTGCTTTTAGTGTCTTTGTCATGAAATCTTTGCTCATTCCTATATCTAAGATGGTATTGTCTAGGTTTTCTTCCAGGGTTTTTATAGTTTTGAATTTTACATTTGAGTTTTTAAATCCATCTTGAGTTGATTTTTGTATATGGTGTGACGAAGGGATCCAGTTTCAATCTTCTGCAGATGGCTAGCTGGATCTCAGCACCATTTATTGAGCAGGGAGTCCTTTCCCCATTGCTTGTTTTTGTCAGCTTTGTCAAAGGTCAGTCGGTGTAGGTGTGCAACCTCATTTCTGGGCTCTCTATTCTGTTCCTTTGGTCTACATCTATATGTCTGTTTACGTATCAGTATCATGCTGTTTGGGTTACTATAGACCTGTAGTATAGTTTGAAGTCAGATAGCATGATGCCTCCAGCTTTGTTCTTTTTGCCTTGGCTGTTTGAGCTCTTTTTTGGTTCCATGTGAATTTTAAAAGTTATTTCTAGCTCTGTGAATAATGACACTTGTAGTTTGATAGGAATAGCATTGAATCTTTAAATTGCTTTGGGCGGTGTGGCAATTTTAATGATATTGATTCTTCCTATCTGTGAGCATGGAATGTTTTTCTATTTGTTTGTGTCCCCTCTGATTTCTTTGAGCAGTGTTTTATAATTCTCATTGTAGAATAGAGATCTGTCACCTTCCTGGTTAGCTGTAGTCCTAGCTATTTTATTATTTTTGTGGCAATTGTGAATGAGATAGTGTTCCTGATTTGGCTCTCAGCTTCGCTATTGTTGGTGTATAGGAATGCTGGTCATTTCTGTATGTGGATTTTGTATCCTGGAACTTTGCCAGAGTTATTCATCAACTGAAGGAGCTTTTGAGAATATGGGGTTTTCTAGATACAAAAGCATGTCATCTGCAAACAGAGCTAGTTTGACTTCCTCTCTTCCTTTTTAGATGCCCTTTCTTTCTTGCTTTTGCCTGATTGCTCTGGCCAGGACTTCCAAAACTATATTGAATAGGAGTGGTAAGAGAGGGTATTCTTGTCTTGTGTCAGTTTTCAAGGGAAGTGCTTCCAGCTTTTGCCCATTCTGTATAATGTTGGCTGTGGGCTTGTCATAGATATCTTTTATGATTTTGAGGTATGTTTATTCAATACCTATTTTTTTTTAGCATTTTTAATGAAGTAGTGTTGAATTTTATCAAAAGGCTTCTCTGCATCTATTGAGATAATTATGTGGTTTTTGTCTTAAGTTTTGTCTATGTGATGAATCACATTTATTGATTTGCATATCTTGACCCATCCTTGCATCCCAGGGGTAAAGCCCATGTGGTGATTGTGGTGGGTTAGCTTTTTGATGGGCTGCACCATTTTACATTCCTATCAACAAAGCGCAAAGGTTCAAATTTCTCCACATCCTCACCAACACTTGTTATTTTCTGTATTTTTATTTCTTTTTAAATAGTAGCCATTCTAATGGCTTTGTGGTGATATCTCATGGTGGTTTTGATTACATTTCCCTAATAATTAGTGATGTTGAAAATCTTTTCATATACTTGTTGGCTATTTGTGTATCTTTTTTGGAGAAGTGTCTGTTGAAGTTCTTTGCCTACTTTTAAATCAGGGTATTTGGTTTTTTGGTCATTGTTGGGTTGTAAGAGTTCTTTATATATTCTGGATATCAACTCCTCAATCAGATATATAATTTGCAAATATTTTCTCCCATTTTGTACGTTGCTTTTTCATTCTGTTCATTGTGTCTTTTGATGCATAAAAGTTTTAAATTTTGGTGCATTCTCTTAATAGGCTTTATAGTTGGGAAATTATCCCTTTTCCTATAAAAACTACCATTCTTGTGTGCTTGCCACTGTTTTTTCTCTGTCATCCAGTTCTTATTCTTTTACGTTCATTAGGGTTAGCATTTCTGAATCATAACTGCTATGATTGACTTTCATAGTATGAAAGAAATCCTGGTAACAGGTTGAAATGAGAAAAACAAGAACGTGGGATAGACATTTTGTCACTTCATGTGGAAAAACTAAGAAGTGGCAAGGCCTAGTGGAGATTAACTGTATCATGATAATTAATGTGGTGTAGCATTTGGTAGTTATCATTTCTTTCTTTCAATGACCTTGTGTAAAAAATATTGTTATTCCCAATTTACAGATGATAAAATTGAGACTAAAGAGAAGAATCTTGCTTAGCTTCTCACTATCAATGTACACTCAAAGACCATAAATGTTTTACTCTTTTATGCCAGTTCTCCAAGGAGTTATTTTCAAGTTCTTTCATAAAACAAGTTGACTGATTCTTATCTCATTTTTCTCATTTCACCTTGTCTGTGTCACAAAATTGATAATAGCTTATTCATCATTGCAGGCATTGTGTCATAAACTTCTTATACATTATCTCATCAGTTCACACCTTATTATGCACGGCAGTCTGAGGCTCAGAGAAGCTAAGAAATTTTGCCCAAGATCACATTTCTGGGAAGACTTAGACCAAGGATTTGTATTCAGGTTAGTCTGATTTCAGAGCTTTTTAACCTAAAGTTTAGATCATAAAAGTGAACATAATTCAAATCTTAGGATAAAGTACACTGCTTTAATTGTCTTTATTATAAAGTAATTCTAAAGTTCCTTTTATCTATTCACTTATTTTGCATAGATTCTAAGTCCCCTTATATTTGGAGCTTGTTATGGAAGAGAGGTGTAATTTCAAATCTCTGCTCTGCAACTAACTAGCTGTGTGACTTTAGGCAAGTTATAAACTCCTCTCAGCCTCATTTTTCCCCCCATTGGAAAACCGTCCATTATATTACTTACTTTATGTGGTTAATGTGAGCATTAAATGAAATAATGTATGCACAAGTGCTTACAGATAGCCTGATATACAGCAAGCACTTGGTAAATACTAGGTATTATTATTAATTTTATAAACAAATCTGATCCATATAGTGTATACCATAATGGCTGTATGTTCTTATCCTGGTTCTTAATAATTTTCTTTTCCAAATATAGTATATATGAAGAGACCTGTAGTGGAAGTTTTTACTGGAAAACTTAACTACAGACAGATTCTGTGTCATTTAGGACTTGATATGGTTGCATATTTTGGAAAAACCAAAACAACATTGCATCAAACATGCAGGGCTTATTCTCTTACCTAAAAGAAGTCCAGAGGCAGGTGGGGCATAACTGGAATAGCAGTACCATTAAGTCATCCAGACCCAGATTCTGTCTGTCTTTTCTGCTCCACGTTCTGTAGATCATAGATACCACCTTTGAAGTAATCTAATGGTCCGCGGTGGCTGCTGAAGTTCTAGTTGTCATATCCATATTCCAGGCAGCAGGAAGGAAGAAGAATAGAAAGACATAAAGGGCACAACTCTCAGTTTTAAGGAGTTTTTCTGGGAGTCCCATATGTTCCACTTACATTTTATTGACCAGACTTTAGTCACAGGACTGGGTTATCTAGCAGGAAGACAGGCTGGGAAATGTGGTCTTTTTGTTGGTTTCATTCCCACCCAAATCTGAATTCTGTTACTAAGGAAGAAGAAGAAAATGATACTGGGATGGTAATTTGCAGTCTCTGCCTCACAGGCAAGAATTGGTGCTGATTGGTATTTTAGGGCAGCTATGTTCCTAGATGTCAGGATTGCTTCTGAGGCTGGACAGGGTTTAAACAGGACAGAGTCCCAGAGATCTGGGTTTACATGTTTAAAATATTGAAGTTGCATGGAAGCTTTGTTTTGCTAAAAGTATTCCACTGCCTAAATTAACTCTGTAAAGCACTCTTGGAGAGGAAGAACAATGTCAGTCTATTCAAAACAAGATTGAAGGCAAGGACACTACAAAAAGGATGTGGGGAGTATACCTGGAAGGATAAGAAGTAGAGGAGCATAAAGTAACAACAACAAAAAAGTTACCCATGTGCATGTCCATGTAGCTAACCAGAGAGGTGACTGTGTTGATTTGTCAATCTGCTGTGGAAGTCCCTCAGAGAAGGGGTGAAATTTCATTCCTTTGTATAGATATGGCTGTATAGAACCCATGTTTGATGTTGGATCAGAACTCACGTTTTAGTAACACTGGATTTAACCACACATTGCAGACCCAACTGACTGTTGTGATCAATAATCCCACTGACCTTCCCAGCCTTATTTTGAGCAAGCAAATGTCTGGGATTATCTGAGGTAGTTATGTATTCAATTTTTCTGTTCCAGCAGACTCATGAAGACATTCACGCTTGTCAGATCATGTGTTCTGATTTCTAGTACTCAATGCCCTGCCAAAGATTGATTCATTCTTGCCACATGTTCCCCAGGCCTAGTGCATCAGTAAGTATTTGATAAATGTTTGTTGACAGGAATTGCAACTAATCATGCAATGCAACTGAGTCTCAAAAAACACTAGTCCTCACTCCCAAACTGTCTTCAGAACTTGTGTGGTAAGATCACCTTATAATGAGGCCAAATTTTTTTTCTTCAGTGACTAAAACCCTTGGAGGCGCCTCTGATGGCACCTCTCAATGCTGAAATCCTTTCCAAAGAAAGCAGAGCTTTGAACAAGACCCAGAATAGGGAACTTCTGTAGTGAGAACTTGCTTGAGAAAAGGTTTGCCTTTGGGATAGGCCTGTCTGTCCCATCTTTTTGATCTTCGACCAGATCCTTGGCTATGGCTGCCTCAGTAATCTAAGGCCTTGAGCTCTCCTGCTTCCCTCCCTCAAAATGCCTCTTCTGCCCAGTGAATACCTTCTCCCTCTGTCAGAGCCCTGACTCTGTGAAAGAGGCCACTGCAGGAGCTCTGAAAATCTTGCTGTTTGTATCCCTCCTTCCTAGGGGTCTAGTTCCTGTAGGTTTTGTAGAGGACAACTCTTCTGACTTCTTCTCAGTACTAGAGCTCTCTGCTCTCTGTCACCATCTGAACTTTCCTTCCTGCCATCAGCTCCTGAGATAGGAGGGGAATCGGGGTCAGGGGTAAGTTTTTCTTGGTACCTCCAGTGGAGTCTTCTATGTATATCTTCTCACAGAATCACTTTGAGAAGGTATCCAAAGCTCTGGAGCACTCTCCCAGCCCTGCTAGCATCTCCAGTCACTATTTCTCTGGGAAATACATTCTGAGTTGCACATCACCATGAACATTTTTTAAACCCATGGTGTTCAGACGTTGAGGACTGCCTGTGTGTCTGGAACATCGTGTTGTAGGGGAAGATTAAACATTAAAATGGGTAGAATGTTCCTGTTCCTATGGGCATGAGCTACTCTGTAGCTCAATTCTAAAGCCTTTGCAGTATAAAGCAGTGCTTCAAAATCTGACAATGCCTCAGCATCACCTGGAAAGCTTGTTAAAAATGTGGTCTTACCCTAGGATACTCTGACTCACAGGGACTGGTGTGGGTAGCAGATGTATTTTTTTTTTTTTGAGACGGAGTTTCACTCTTGTTACCCAGGTTGGAGTGCAATGGCGCGATCTCGGCTCACTGCAACCTCCGCCTCCTGGGTTCAGGCAATTCTCCTGCCTCAGCCTCCTGAGTAGCTGGGATTACAGGCACGCGCCACCATGCCCAGCTAATTTTTTGTATTTTTAGTAGAGACGGGGTTTCACCATGTTGACCAGGATGGTCTCGATCTCTTGACCTCGTGATCCACCTGCCTCGGCCTCCCAAAGTGCTGGGATTACAGGCTTGAGCCACCGTGCCCGGCCAGCAGATGTATTTTTAAGGAGTCCCTCAGGTGGTTAAGAGGCAGCCAGTGGTTAATGGATATCTATCCATGACAGAGCAACTTTGTATAAGCAGTGCAGAGCATAGCCATTGCATGGTGTTGCGGAATGACGCTGGCTCTGGATCAGAGGACTGAATCCAAATGCTGGTACAATCCTTGCAGTGTGTACTTGGGCAAATCAGTGGACACTGGGGAGAGCTGGAGACCTTGAAGAGGTTAAACTTTTCAACTAATGTAGGTCACACAGGGCATGAGGCTACTCCCCAAAGGACAGAAGAGAACTGAACGGAGTGAACTAGAATTGGGAGAAGGCAAGAGTTTTGTTTGTGAGTTTGGAGAAGATAGAGACTGGGGATCTTCATAGTGCTGTGAGATGTTTGGAAGACAGATGTTTGGAGTTTCTGCTGTATGTTTTACAATGTAATTGATTTCACTAAAGACCTACACAATGCCTTAATGTTGTTTGATTTGGGTTTCATTTATTTTGGATGTGACACTATGCTGAGACTGACCTCTAGGCAGCCGAGTTTTACTTAGATTATAAATGTAAATAAAAATACTACCCTTGCAGGATTGTTGTGAGGATTTTAGAAACCCCATTTTAAAATGTCTGTTAAATAGTAGATGCTCAAAAAATGGTAGTCATTATTAGATAATTAGTAATTATGAAGTACCTACTATATACTATATGTTGTATTGGGCATTGAGGATACAGAAGGTGAATAAGGAGCTCACAGTCCAAGTAAGTACATTAAGTTTTAATTAAAGAAAGGAAAGGAAATATTTAATTTTAACATAAGCATGTGTTCTAGAAAGTGCTATGCATGATTTACATATTGCCAGGTCCCTGATTGCATAAGCTTTGAGTAGAAGTCAATGAGAATGAGAACCACGTACTTTAGATTCTAGCCAGATTCAAGAGTACTCCAGATGAAAAGAATCTTAAAGAGCATCAATTTCATTTTTTTCATATTTTTCTGATGAGGAACTGAGGTAGGCAGAGGGAAAGGATTTAAAACTCTTGGTAAATTATTACTATTTTATAAAGTATTTAAAGATGTAGTCATTATTTATAGGGCATTGCTAGAAATTTTTACAAGAGAAACATTTCTTAAAATATAAAATGTCAGTGCTACACTTTACCTAAAAATCATCTGGTTCGACTGCTTATTTTACTAATGAGTACCTGGGACTATATTTTATTTTGTTTACTGCTGAGTCATAGCTTGCAGGTGACTGCGTTTAAGGTGGATTTAGGATGGGGCTTGGTAAATAATAGTACAGAAATCTTGAACTTTTTTTTTTCCAGAAAAATATTGATAAACTACTTTCAAAATATATTTTCTTTCCTTGACTGACTGGTTTTGTTTGGCTACACAGCTAAAAGTCAACTGGAATAAAGAAAGGTGAAAATGCATAAAAATAAGATATGCCTATATATATACAAAAAAGGTATATGTAAGTTGGAATGCATTTGGATGCAGGGACATATGCTTAATAATGGCTTAAGCATCAGAGCTATATAATTATACCATGTAGCAAAAAGTCTGGAGATAGAGGATTCTAGGTTTGGTTTATTGGCTCAATCTGTCATTAGAGAGCCAGGCTTTAAAAACCTTTCTGCTTTACCATGCTCAGCATATTGGCTTTTTGTCCATAGGCAGACAAACCTAAAATGGCTGTTTCAACTCCAAGCATCATGCTTTACACACTCACATTCAAAAAAGAAAAAATATAGCAGACTTTCTCACGATCTGTTTACCATGGAGCAAAATTTTCCTCAGATTCTACCAGCGGATTTTTTCTAGTTCTCAATGGCCAGAGCTGTGTTACATGCCTTCCAGTTCCCAGCAAAGAGAAGCAAGATTGCCTTAGTGGCTCAGATTAATCATGGTTCACCTCCTAAGATGAAGGAGTATCCCTCTTTGAGATGTTAATTCTCAAACAACTTGAAATTCTACAAATCAGAGACTAGGGATAGCTACTGGGAAGTAAAACAAGGTGTGGGCTACATTATAGATGAGACATACAGATCCTGTAATTTTTTTGACTCATACTGTATATTGTTAAGTATTATTAAGTAAGTTGAAGGTAAGATTATTTTCTAGATAGGCTAATAGTTAAGTAAATGGGCACTGAAGTCAGACAAACAGCCTAGTTGTGCATCTCAGCACCAACATATACTAGCAATTCTTCAGCAGTTTTCTCATCTGTAAAAGACAGACGATAACATTTACCTCACAGGATTTGGAGTATTTGGCTGTGTATTTTTTCAAGCAGTAAGTTAAGAAATATCGTGTAATTATTATGTACTTTAAACAGTGTCAGGCATACAGTAAGAACTCGATAAATGTTAGCTGTCACTATTTTGGAAACATTGGTGCTATAAATTTAAATTTTGCTTATCTTCATTCAAGTCAAAATTACGTAAGACCCTTTTCTATTTCCCAAGTCTGTAGTTGTACTTTTCTCATTGTAAAACATGGCATCTAGCATAAATGGGTCCCCTCCTTGGGGGAGCTACTCCTTTTTAGCCCAGAAAGGATAGGCAGAATTTTGCAGTGCTTCTTTCTAATTTTCAGACTGCTCTAGAGTGAATCCTATTTAATCAGCTTATTCAGGCCCAGAATCCATTTATTTGATCTCAAATTGGATGTTTGCCTCTCAGGTCCAAACCAGAACAACAATGCAATTTACCTTATCTGCTTTACATTTCTGGCTCCCAGAGAGAAGACTTGGCAAGCACCTCATCTCTCAGGACACAAGGGCACACAGCCCAGTGAGCTTTTTCTCCCAGGTCCAGGAAACTGAACCAATCTGGAAAATTTGGAAATTTTCAGAAGACTAACAAAACCATTGCACTGATTCAGATTATGGTATTGATGGGAGGGTGTATTTCCTTGGAATCCAATCACAGAATTATAAATGTATCTGACAGCAAGTGGGGCTAGTTGTAAGAGGAGGGGCAATCATTGAGCAGATCTGGTAAAGGTCCTTTTGCCCACAGTGACCTTGACAAGCTCTGGTACAATTAGTTGTCCATATTTTACTGCTGCCCTTATATTTATTCCTTAGAGTTTCCCTGAGAGTTAACTAAACAAACAAACAAACCCCTTTGAGGAATTCTGTGCTTGGTAGTGACAGTCCTAAGGCAGATGCTTCCTGTATAGTGGGCTTCAGATGATAATGGGCAAACATCTGGGTTCCCAATGTGGGTTAAAAGGAAAACTTGCCTCTCTTCACATAAAATTCCAGTGTAAACTCTACTAGGTCCTACCTGAAGGTGTTTTTGCTGATTTTGAGAAAGGTCACTGGCGTGGTAAACTTGGGTTTTAGTTGATCATACTGGAAACTAGGAAAAACTAGGAAGTATTTCTTCATTGTCCAGTATACGCTTCCTTGATTTCTCCTCTCTTTCTTGTTTTTCATTTTCCTACTTTTTGTTGGACTGTACTTCTTCTTCCTTACCCTCTTATTTCTGCTAGTTGGGAAAATAGGGATTATATTTCTGTTCTTTTGGTGGTGATTCAAACATATTCAAAATGTCTACTTAGTTATAAATTTTTCTGAGTCTAGTTTTGTGGCATTTCTATTTCTTTTCTGAACAAGAATTCATCTTCTGAAGTGAATAAATCTCATTATCAACCTTGCTAGCTGTTTTGCTTATGTATTTTCCTCATGTGTTTTGGGAATTTTTGTTTGTAGTCTTAGCTTAAGTGGGAATTTCTATTTTTCTCTCACTAACTCTCTTTCCCCTCCCTACAACCTGACACCCCTTTCTGGCAAGCTGTTTTGCAGTTGCCTCCACCTGGCCTTCTCTATCAGTCATCAACTCCCATTCCATCCTCTCCCCGCTAGCCCAAGTCCAGAACCAGATCTTACGTTGGTAGCTCAGGCGGTATTGAGAACATTGTATATATAGTCATGAAGCCAGCAGTTGGCTGGCGCCTTGTCCTGATGTGACACTGTCTGCTTTATCTAGACCCTCTAGTCACAGAGCTTTCCATAGTCCATGACCTTGAGGCAGCTGTGTGTTGTAGCTTTTCTTGCTTCCTTTCAAGGATGGTGGAGTCTGGGCTTAAGAAGTGACCTAGGTTCTGGTTGCTCTGCTTCACATAGGAACTTTGCTTCTTAGAGGTTGACACAGGGGCCACTTCTGTGTCCTCCCGACTCCTGGGCACAATAGCTGTGCTTTAGTCTGCTTTGCTACCTCAGATTTCTCTTCTGTCTCTGGCACAAGGAATTGTATATCTGATTTCTAAGTGGGGTTAGAAATGTCATATTCTCTTTCTATTTTTTTCTATTTCTCTCTCTCTCTCAATCTGCCCTTGCTGCATGGTGGTGGCTTTGGTAGTGCTCAAACTGTGATCATACAGTGTCATCCTTACTGAAAGTTCTTGATTTGTAATAGAAGAACTACACAACACATCTACCTTGCTCAAATCGGTAAAAAGACTGCCAGCCTGCTGAGGGGTGGGGAAGGGGAGGACATGATAGGGCAGGCGTACTGCTTTTGGTCCACTCTATCAGGTATAGTGACCCCAAACTGAAATTTCCTAAGAATCCAGGTGTGCAGAGTGGAGAAACTGTGACTAATTGGAGAGTGCTTCCCCCATCTAAAGCTGTTTGTCAGAATCATCTGATCACTGCCATGAAGGAATGAAGACACTGTACGAGAGCATCCAATTTGTCAAGAGAAAGAACTATAAACAATTTAAAAAGTAGTTTTAACATTTAGAGAAACTGTTTGGACTTTTAGTTGAAATCTCCCAAGCTTTAAGTGTTGACCACTGATTCTGCGTGAGCTGGGAATACGTGTGATGGTCAGTGGGCCCATGTGCTGCCTGGCTGGGACGTGTCATGTGATGTACTTGTCAGTGACTTTGCCTGCCCTAGTCACCTCTGAGCTTCCAGAGGCTTGAGACGTTACAGAACTAACTAACACTTTAAGTACCTTACAGTCGTTTTAGAAGAAGACAAGTACAACCTGTGTATTAAGATGAAAAAAATTAAATGCTCTTCTGTCTTTCTGTCATCATTGGTAAGCATTTATGTGTTCCATTTTGTACATGCAACCCTGTAATTAGAGGCTTGTAAGGAAACACATGCAATATGAAAAGTGTATGGCCACTGAGCACTGAGCTTATGGCAGGCTAGGGTTTGAATGCTGGTGCCTGCATTTTCTAGAGATTTGACCTTGGGCAAATTATGTAATCTCTGTGAGCCTCATTTTCCTCATCTGTAATCTGTGGAAAACAACACCTCCTTCATGTGGGACTGCTGTGAGACTAAATGAGATACCACACACAACAGCGGAGTGTTAGCACTGGGGGAGGTTCGGTAGCAGTGGTTATTGAATAGCTCAGGTCCACACTTCTGAAATATTGGATTTATTTGCGGCAAAACCTGACCCGAACTGATAAGAAGCTAATTACAATTTTTATGTACTCCACTTACCATGAATATTCATAAGTTTCACTGAAAAAATATTAATGTGTTTGATTATGGGTGGAGCCCTAGAAACTCTGTCATCTTTCTAAGATCTGAAAAGTTCTGAATTCTAAAACACATTTAACTCCTTAGGTTTTGGATAAAGGACAAAGGATCTGCAGTTACAACAACATATCAGCAAGTGAAGAATGGCACCGTCAAAACTGAACACATAACCACATAACTGCTGAAAGGTGACAGAATGGATAAATGATTAGATATGAGGGGTGTGATTTTGGGAGGGCTTCCTGAAGGAGGTGAACTTTCAGCCTGATCTCAGGAGAAGTGAAGGAACTGCATTGGTGAAGAGGATGCAGGACGTTCCAGGGAAATACATGACATTTTTGAGTATCTTTCAGAGGCTCCCAGCAAAACAAACTGCTTTCAGGTTTGTGCACTGCCTGGAAGAATGAGAGATCACTTTTACAAAGATACTCAAAGGACTTGACAGAAAAGAGAGCCCCTGGAAGAGAGAAGCATGAAGACTGGAGTCAGAACATTCACCTTCTGATGAAGCATTGTTGGGGAGAAAGTTCATTTTTGCCACGGCCCCCAGAGAGACCCTCTGCTTCTCTCTGCACACTCACAGCCATCTTTGTATGACTTCTGCATATATCAGCAAGGAATTGCTGCATTGAAGATGCTCTTCTGGAGCTGGGATATGGCAAACCAACCTTTCTGAACTGGACATTCCAGATGTTTCCCCACTTGCTTGTCTGTTTTTAATAAACTAGAGATGAAGCTGAAGAGATGATCTGGCTGAGCATGGAGTTGCTATGAGCAGGGGAAGGATGAGACCTGGTTTATATTTCAGAAACAGCACTCTGCCTCTACGTGGATTGGAGAGGGGTAATACTACACATAGAAGAAATAAGTCTTCTTTATCACTCTCTTGCAGTACTTAGGAAGTATGCCAGGCATATGCTTAACTAATTTTTTCACAAACATGATGCCCATCATGGCACCACCTGTCCCTGGTGTGGAAAATGGAGTACTGATAACATAGTGAAACGTGGTGCTGGCCTCACATTACTCTGGGGGAAGAGCAACAGGCAAGAAACAAGGAAGTTCTACAGGGATGCACAGAAGCTACTCACATATTCCTCCCGTTGTCTACAATCACAGGAAGAAAGCTAAGAGGAATCTAAAGGAACAGAAACATGTCAAGTGTGAAGCACAGGCACCTCTGGACCTGTAACAGTGTGGAATTAGCTGGTACTATTGGGAGCAGCTCTGGGCTCTGAGCCTAAAACAGAATCCCCAAGTTTCTCTGATGAGAGGGTGTTTTTTTTTTCCTCAAACTCCTGTACTCACAGATGGGGATGGTGATGCCAGGCAGACGAGGTGGTGACATGAGTTGTATGGGGACTGAGAAGTCGAGTCACTGATGCTTGGGAGGGATTTGGAAGACACATGTGGTGAATGTGCCTGTGGATCCTTAAGTGCAGCAATTGCTTGCTGATATATGCAGAAGTCATAAGAAGATAGCTGTGAGTGTGCAGAGAGAAAGAGAGGGTCCCTCCCCCAACATTCCTGCAGGGTCGTCAGTTTTGTTGTTTTTGTTTTACAATTTTAAGTGTGTTGGAGAGGGCTGCCTCCTTCACTGTTGTGTTAGCTCGTCTTCACTTAAGGGACGATCTTTACCTCCACTAATAGCTGGTTCTGAGGATGATAATGCCTCACTTGCATGGAGACTGTCCTGAACACTCTATGTGCTTTATTTCACTTAATCCTTGCAATATCTCTTTGAGGCGGGAACTACAATGATTACCATTTACAAGTGAAGAAACTAAAGTTTCAAACAGTCAAATAACTTAAAAACATACGGCTAGTTAAAAGTGGACCAAGAGTTTTGATCCAGGAAGATCTGACACAGCCTGTGCTCTGTTCTCAATAAATAGCATTCCTATCATGTTCAAAACACTACGTCCAATGCAGCGGTAGGGATTTCTAAATGGTTGCACACAAAGCTGTATCGACAAAGAACTATGATTGGGTCCGACAGAGTGAGAGGACACCAGAAGTCAAATGAACTTAGAACATGACATAGAAACATAAGAGATGCAACAAGGTAGAATGTGGTGAAGAATTCAGATGGAAGAGCCATGGAAACTCAGACGGCCCAGGAGAGCCCCAGGGAGAGGGAGGATGAGGCTTGGGAAGCCCAGGCAGGATTTAGAGTTTAAGACAATAAGACAAGGCCTTCTAGGAAGGGAGATGGCTGAAGGGTGTGGGCATGGCGATGTGCGTGACATATTTGAGTGATAGCGAGCAGGACAGTTTGACTGAAGAGAAGTTCATGGGGGAACAACAAGGAAGAAGAACTTTGGATTTTAAAATGTGAGAATCCACAGGGAGAAGGACTAAGTTTTTTGGTTTTTTAAAATTTTATAGGTAATTGGGGGTGGGGGAAGTGAAGTTTTTTGATGCTAGAGTAATACATTATTTGAAGAGGAGTTCCTGGCAGAAATGTACCAGTGGATCATAGGGGAGACTTCTGGAAACCAATCTTGAGGCCAGAGTAAGCTCCAGAGAGTGGCAGAACTCAGAATCACAGGATCATATGACTTCAGAGTTGATTGAATGGGGGATGTGGTGGCAACTAACTGTCAGAGAGGGAGGTGGTGTGATTGCTCAGAGTCACTATAGCTAAGTTACTTCTAATTATGGGCAGTATCTAGATTAGACGCAAGTGGATTTGACTTTGGACTTTGTGCAAAGGAAATTTACAACTAATTAATTTACTTGTATTCCTCTTCTCAATCTAATTGATTTCAAGAATTTTAAACAAGTATTGCTTCTTTTGACCCAACAGGACATCTTCTAATTGAAATAGACCTTAGAAGGAAGGTCCTCTATGTACAAACATGCATCTGCCATTTCAGCTACATGACTCAATTTTAGGCCTTTAAAACTCTTCTTTCAGCTCAACAAACCTGGGGCCAGAGCTGCCATCACTTGTAATTGTGCAGGACCATGATCCTTTTGACAATCTGATTTTAATTTTAGTGACCCATATATCCCCTAAAGTCTGCTATTAGCTCAGGTTAGAAAACTGAAAGATTGATAAATAGAGATGAATTGAAGAGGAAAAATATATGTATATGTATTTGTGGAGAACGTGAATGTACTAAAAGTCACTAAACTGTACATTTTAAAATAATTGAAATGGTGCATTTTGTGCTACATAAATTTTACCTTATTAAAAAACATAAAAACACTTAGGGGCATTCAACCAAAAAAAAAAAAAAAAAAAGAGAAAGAGAGAAAAAAAAGTAAGCTATAACATTAAGAAACAAAAAAGTCAACTGAAAGGAAAGGGAAATTCTCCAGAGAGTGACTAGATATTTTAGGAATTAGTTTCTTTCTTTCCTTAAAATGTATTTCAGGAGTCTTGGCCCCTCAGAGCTGTCACGGGCATCCTGGCCTTTGCTTGTGAGACCACACCCCACCTACATGCCTAGTCACTTGAAAAACAAAGCTTGGAATTTGGTTTTGTGAGGGGTTCCTTATGGGCTCCATTTAGCACAGGCAAAAGTTTGTTTTTAGCCCCTGGAAAGGGAACGAAGGGGCTAGAGGAGGAGTGTTGTAGGGTGACTTTATAGACTACAGTTTATAACGACAGAGCTCATTTAGACTACAGTCTATAACGACAGAAAGTTTATCTGTAGGCAACTGTGGAGCAGAAACAAACTCCAGCTTCTAGTGGACTCTCCAGCTTTTGGGGCATTTGGCCAGAGAGCTCTGAGTTTTCTTGCAGCTGCAAATTTGCTTCTGCCTCTTGAGTAGATTCAATCCCTGCCTTAAATCTCTCCTCTCCTTTTCTTCCCACCTAATTTCCTTCTCTGATTCTGCCCACATGCCACAGGGGCCTGTGAGAAGTGATATATGGCCAGGGTTGGCTGACCGAAGATCAAAGGAGGGCAAAACTATCAGACCTTAGAAATAATTTAATCTAGACCCCCAATTTTACTGCAGGAAGTGATTTACCCAAGGTCCCACAGCTGACTAACAGAATGAGGGCCCAGGGCTTCTCCTTCACTTTCTCCCTTATTTTTCACACAGTTACTGAAAAGATAAATCCTGCAATTTATTTGAATACGCTTTGTAAAGTACAAATATGTGTTATATGTGTGTCTGTGTGTGTGTGGTATGTGTGTGCATTATAAACAATAGGCTCTGATAGCATAGAGAGTGCGTAAGGCCTCTGGCTCTGAAGATTGACCCAGGTTTAACCTGCAGGCTCTGCCATCAGCATGCTATTTAACTTCTCTTAGAGCCCCAGTTTCCTCATCTGTAAAATGGTAGTAACAACTGTGTCTACCTTATGTGGTTGGTGGTGGCTCAAGCCTGGCACATAGGTGATTGTCAATAAATATTGTGACAT